>NC_091121.1:175396986-175489486 GCF_040183065.1 Periplaneta americana | reverse complement strand
TCACTCCACTAAAACTCTCCATATTCTCATTTCATTATCATCTCCATTTCGAAAAATAGAGCGTCTCCTTTGCTGCCTGACGTCAAATCCCCCGTTCGACAAATCAGATGTTCCTGTTTCTCGCGGTTTGTCCAAAGATTTGTAGGTGGCAGTGGTGGTGACTTCTAGGTAGAGTTCCTCGATAAAAATCAGGGACCGGATTTTGATGCCATGTCAACTTTTTTCTTTACATTCTTTGCAACGCCCGTAAATATATAAATCCTGGATACGAGCTACTGGTTAAAGAAATGTAGAATCTTTACGTCATTTTGTGCGAGATCGTGCGTATTTGCTTGGTTTCCGCACAAAACCAATCCGCGGAAAGTCTAAAATTCCACATTCAGTATTCCCAACCTAACACACATAACAATTTCCCTCTTCTTACCGCTTAAGCGACATATTCATTTTACTGCTTAAGGTTTTTAACATATTATTTTTAGAGACGTTTAACATAGTAATAATTATAAATTGGAAACTTACCACTGCAATTTCACCTAAATTGCACTGTTAATTATTGTTTTTAAATATTTGCAAAAATTAAGTAAACTCTACAACTCCACTAAAGTTACTGCATTCGTGATGCAAGTAACAATAAGGAAGCCGTGAAAAAATCAACAAGATTCCAGACTCATCATAGACTGGGGGAAAAAAAAGACACACGTATATCACGGCCTACTGGAGTATAGTAAACACAGAAAAAATTTTAAAGCAACAATGTTGAAGATAGATTTTTTGTTTTGCAAATTTGCCGTCATTGAACAGAAACCAAGATGGAGATTTCATTGCACTTAATTAGAAATTCCTCTTTCAGGTATGTAATAAACGATCTTCGCACAAAATAATGTACGATACACGAGCGGTATGTTTTCTTTCAATTCTTGGAAATTAAAAATGCTCAACTACGTTTCGCTTTTTCAAACTTTTCCTCGAACATGAAAACTTCAAAATACCGCTCTTGTAACGCATATTACTATTGGTCATCTTTCGCCAATTTAATATTTTAGGGATTTTTTTTTTAATTATGAGGGCGTTTTTGGTCATTTTTTTAATTGTAAGGTGATTTTTTTTATCATTTAAGCTGAAAACTTCAATGACGAATTAAAATTTCCCAATATAGGAAAATTCGAAAAATTATAGCTCTACAACTGGCAAAACTCCGTTGTAGGAGGTTACTAAATCTTACCGGTGCGCTGGAGGTGGAGTCTGGAGTTTCCCTCCATTAATCTGAACCATTGTCGCTACTGATTGACAAGTCACCTGACGCATCACTGTTATCATTACGCGCTACTATTGGCTGACAATTAGGAAGGAGGAGGTGAATAGTATGTGTTGTCACTCTTTAAGATTGACGCATGCGCAGACCAACGGAGTTTTGTAAGTTGTTCCCCTATAGTACTGACACTACCCCATTCAAATGTGGAATCTGAAAGGATTTCCCGATAGTAAGTGATATCAAAAGGAAGAAGAGAAATAGAATAGGAGATGAAGCTCTCAGCTGACTTGTTGTACGCTCTGCATTCTGCCTCTGTTAGACAAAAATGCAGGTACAAAGCTTTGTGCCAGATCGTTAAGGGAACCAGGTAGTGATTAGGGATAAAAAAATCCGATTTTTTATTTTGTGTTTTAAAAAAAGCACAAACGTTGCTCTTTAAAACAATATAAATATTGTGGGGGTATTTCTGAATATAAGCCCTTTATACATCTGATTGAGGTTCTGGCTGATATATATGTATTATCAGGCAGTACATCTCACTTGACAAAATGTGTCAGAGGAAGAATAATTGTTTGTATGCATCTGAAGTCTGATTAGTGCAATATGAAGCTAATCGGCGATGTATGCATTGGAGGGCGAAAGGAACATTATCTCCTGGCCTAGTTGCCTTATTGGTGTTACTTATGAAGTTATGTCGTTGAAACCTGTCTTCGGACAGTTGACTAAACAACAATAAATTTAGTCCTTTAAGTGGCCTCTTTAAATTTGCCGGTGCATGTACGTCATACATTCTTCTTTTTTTTTTTTAATGCAGTTTTCCATAAGTTGACACTTTTCAAACTTAAGTGCACTTTTCTCTGAAACTACTGAATCAATATACATGAAATTTTTATAGTGATTACTGCAACCTGTGTTCTACATAGTAGACCTACGGATTTAAGAATATCACACACGTAACAGTAGAAAAATATATGCATCGAAAAAATTGCAAAAAATTTTAAACATTTTTTTTGTGTCACTAGGGATTAAAATATTTAATTAAATTTTGCTTTAGAATTTTACAATATACATTACTAGATAACTTTACAAAAATATAAGGTAGCCTATTTGAGTGAAGATTGTAGCAAGTAATGTGCACCTGAAAAATAAAGTATACTTAGAAAGTGGGGAAAACAGGTTATCAGTTAGTGCCTTCTTTTGCACTTGGATAAGAAACTAATTAGTTGTCTCTTATACCATTGAGTTCATAATGATTTATTGTATACAGAATGATTCACGAGAATTTCCCGTCCTTTACGGAGCTTCTTTCCCAAGACATTCTGAGAAAAACATGTCATATAAACATGGAAGTGTCCTATTCTCAATATTTACAGAGTTACGTTTCGTTATTGGAACGCATTGCTGTGAACGAGTGATCTTGGTCAGCGTGCAGTCAGCAGCCAGCGCGAGCGCTACGGAAATCAAAGATAGCCGTATGCAGTTACGTAGAGCGACGAGTGCCGTTCACAAGCGTGCGGCCAAGTGTACTCAAGCGGACGGCGACATTTTTTTAAATGTGTTGTAAACTCTCCAAGACCGTAAATTAGGATGTAAAATTTTTTGCTCAGAATATCTTCAGAAATAAGTTCCGTAAAGGACGGTAAATCCTCGTGAATCACTCTGTATAATGAAAATTTTTATCCCATTCTGAGCACTAAAAGCCTAGAAATAGTGAACTAAACTTTTGTACTGAAATTGTTTAATCGCACAGACATCACTACCTACCTACTCCCCTTTTAAAGTATTGTCAAATGAGAGCTTTAAAAGAGCACAGATACAAGAAGAATTAACACCCCTTACTTCTTGAAGTAAGCTCCTGCGGTCAAGCGCTGATGTGGAAAGAAGCTTTTCAATGTATAACAATGTCGTCACTGACAATCGCAGGTCGTTAATATTCCAGAACCTTCGGATGTACACTTTCATCTATTGCAATGGAGAGGAGAGGAGAGCTTTTAATTTGAGTTAGGATTTTTGCTACTTATGTATAGAATTGTTTATTTTTAGCTCTTTTTTTCAGAACTTTAGGTCATTGTTAAAAATCATCAGTAGAAATTATAGTATCAATGCTTGTCCAACAGTTACACACGCAACTAATAGAAATAAATTTAATATAGTCGCTGAGAGTTTCTCTGATTGGATTGAATAGAATGGACCATTTTCAAATCTGTTTCAATTATTACCTGATTTAATTATCAGTTATGATTGCCTGCGAATTGAATTAATTATTACTGATAAAATGTGCCTCTCTTCATTAAGCTGTGTTCAAGTTTAATTCAGGAAATAAGAACCCGAAAAACAGGTAAAATGACTCGCTTACAATATATGTCTCTATAAAATAAATTTAAACTATGTTTGAGTAACTTATAGTATTGCTTACAAGAACAGTATTTATAAAAGTTAAAAAAGTATCAGTCAATTGGAAATAAAATAAATAAATATGATAATCCCACGCGAACGTTTCTCAGCCAATGAAGGAGTTTTTTGACCGATGACAATCGAATTACAGTGATAGTTAAAAGAATGCTGCTCAAAATTAGTAAGTGATTGTTTTTCCTCCTACGTTCATTTGTTTTATTTGTCGCCTTTTTTTTTTTCGATTTATCAACAATCAAACAATTACATGATACTCGCAGTTTCAACATGCAATACTAATTAATTACAATAATTGTATAATTAATTACTATAAGTAAAAATGTTTACAATAAATTAAACATGTTGAAAATCATAGATAAGCAATGATAAAAGAGTTCAAAATAAAGAGTTATTATAACCTCAAATGTTCAGTTGTTTATATTCCTAAGAGCCTTTTATTCTTATCATATATGCTTGGACTCGATTGTTTTTCTAGATCTCATCATTATAATCTCGAATGTTTAGTTGTTCAGAATTTTATTAGAGTTGTTCGAATTGAGATTATCTTACCGAATACAATTCGTGATAATAGTAATCCTCAGGTAATATAATTTGGCTTTTTAAACTCATGGTTGCTGTCGACCTCCGGCCTCGAAATAATTATAACGACAACAAACATTCATTAAGCTGAATTAAATTATCGGAAAACTATCAGCTCTCATTGTATTATAGAAAGATAATTGAGAACTTTGATTTTTTTTAACTATGTATGCGATAAACGACTAATGCAGAAAACACATTTCCTATCTCCAAAATCGCATAAAATTTTTCTAATTCATTCAAATTTACTCAGTGTCCGGAATGTAGCGGAATGTAGCGGAATTTTGCCTGCTGCGTAGCGGATTCTATTTTTCAGTAGTTGGGCACACTTGTTGGAATATTATATTATACAGTGTGATTAAGACCACCTGCAACAGTCATTTATTTCGGAAACTAGTACATTAAAACTTTCGAGACAATAGTAATATACGTTACAAGAGCGGTATGTTGACGTTTTCATGGTCGAGGAAAAGATTGAAAAAGCGAAACGTAGTTGAGCTTTTTTAATTTCCGAGAACATGAAAACAAACATACCGCTCGTGTATCGTACATTATTTTGTGCGAAGATCGTTTATTACATACCTGAAAGACGAATTTCTAATTAGTTGCAATGAAATCTCCATGTTGGTTTCTGTTTAAAGACGGCAACTTCGGAACACCAAAATATCTTTCTTCAACATTGTTGCTATAAAATGTTTTCTGTGTTTACTATATTCCAGCAGGCCGTGATATACGTCTGTCTTTTTTTCCCCCCCAATCTATAAATGGGAACTTAAACAAACGGTAAGGTTATGTAATGATTTATTTTTCATTTTAATATTTTAACAATATTATTTATATAACATATTGCAGTAATAACATCGGCATCTGGAATCTTGTTGATTTTTTCACGGCTTCCTTAATGTTACTTGTATCAGGAATGCAATAAGTTTCGTGGAGTAGTAGACTTTACTTACTTTTTGCAACTATTTAAAAACAATAATTAACGTTGCAATTTAGGTGAAATTGCAGTGGTAAGTTTAAAATTTATAATTATTACTATGTTAAACGTCTCTAAAAATAATATGTTAAAAGCCTAAATCAGTAAAATGAATGTCGCGCTTAAGCGGTAAGAAGAGGAAAATTGTTATGTGTGTTATGCTGGGAATACTGAATGTGGTATTTCACACTTACCGCGTATTGGTCCTGTGCGGAAAACAAGCAAATACGCACGATCTCGCACAAAAATATTTATAACTAAAGCACATGTGAATTTTCACTTCAGCTTGATTTCTTCAATCAGTCTTAACAGGAAGTAGAGTCAGTGGCGTATTACTTTAAAATTTCAAATGGGAGTCGGGGTCAAATAAGGTACCATTTGTTAGAGCTCTTCAAAACAAACAACTTTCATAGGAAACTTTTTATCAATTCCTACTCTTTCAATGAGAAAACGTACAAAAAGACAATACCATCAATATTGAGAAATGTTACAATTCGAAAATGCAAACGTTACTGAAAGACTGGACAGTTCCATTAATTTTTACAAATGTTCAACTGTCTGCCGTTCTGAGCAGCACACACCCGTACTCTTCCCCTAACACTCTCAGTGACTTATAACACTTCGGCGTGGTCAAGTGACTGGTAGGTGTCTCGGATTCGCTGTTTCATGTCACCTCTTGTTGTGGGAAGATCTTGATAGATGATGTTTTTTAACCGTCTCCAAAAATAGAAATCCAAAGATTCAAGTCAGGACATCGTGCTGGCCATGCCACAGGACCGCATCTATTTGTAATACATAGGAGGTATTTGTAATGACGCGTAACTTTTAGGTAATTATTTTATTAGTCACAAAAGTAATTGCAAAACTAGAAAAATGTACATACGTAGGTACAGAGAAAACAAAACACTTCCTTCTTATTGTACATTGTTGGGCAAGGCCACCTGAGCTTATTACCTGACTAAGTGCAGTCGCCGTAGATACTGTATATTGCGGTGACTAAAGGAAACGCTGCTGAGCAAGCAAAGGGGAAGGGGTAGTTTACTTGTATTCACCCCTCGACGGTGCTGCCGGCCATCAGGTTTACACTCAGCCAGGTAACTGTGCGTGTGTACTCTGTCAACATTGAATGTACTTATCTAGTTTACATTTTCTTCTCGTAATATTTCTCAGTATTAATGACAGTATCTTTTCGTACGTTTTCTCATTGAAAGAGTAGGAATTGATAAACACTTTTCCTATGAAAGTTGTTTGTTTTGAAGAGCTCTATCAAATGGTACCTTATTTTACCTCGATACCCTTTTGAAATTTTAAAGTAATATACCACTGACCCTACTTCCTATTAAGGCTGATTGATGAAATCAAGCTCAAGTGAAAGTTGCCATGTGCTTTAATGATAAATATTTTTGTCTCGAAAATTTTAATGCACTAGTTTCCGAAATAAATGGCTTAAGTATAGTCTGATTCACCCATTGTCTTTTCGTACGTTTTCTCATTGAAAGAGTACGAATTGATAAAAACGTTTCCTATTAACGTTGTTTGTTTTGAAGAGCACTATCAAATGGTACCATATTTGACCACGACTCCCATTTGAAATTTTAAAGTGATACGCCACTGACCCTACTTCCTGTTAAGGCTGATTGATGAAATCGAGTTCAAGTGGAAGTTCACATGTGCTTTAGTGATAAATATTTTTGATCCGAAATTTTTTGTTTTGTTTTGTTTTTTCTTTTTTTTTTACAATTTATTGATCGATCAGCACATTTAGCGCTATACAGATCATCAAAAATAATTGTTAATAAGTAATTGTTTACATAGGTTGGTGTGATGATAAATTTTGATTATAATATGAGGTTCATTGGAAGTCGGCTCTTGATTCTGGTGGGAAATGTGGGCTTCTTTCCGAGAGAGTAATGCATGGCTCCTGGAACATTTTCTAGGTTGTTATAGAACTTCTTAGCTTGTGAATGAATAAACTGTTTGATTGTGTCAATACCAGTTTCTCTGTGTAGTTGGCTGTTACGGACAAACCAAGGAGAATTGAGTGAAATTCGTAGGACTTTATTTTGAAATGACTGGATGTGTTTAATTTTGGATGTGATGATGATCCGAAAATTTTAATGCACTAGTTTCCGAAATAAATTACTGTTACGGGTGGTCTGAATCACCCTGTATATCAGTTCTGGAAGACACATTTCGGTATAATGTATACAAAGTATTAGACTAATAATTCAATATCAAAGCAAGATTTATAAGTAAAAATCAGTCACAAACTGCAGACCATTATCTCAGAAACTCATTATTTTTACCAATATTCATTCAAAATATTTTAACGTAATAAGGAAGATCATAAAAAAAAATTCGTAACATGTGATGACGTCTTTATATCTATTTTATTTCATTGCAATTACACAGTTCAGAGAATCCATCATTACAGTACTAGAACACAAAAAAAATTGCAGGAAACATTTCTAGGAAGCTGTAACAGCAAGGCAACGCATCCTTTTATTCAATTTTATCAATAAGACTCTCAGATTCGAAGCAGATGCATCACGTGCCCTATAATTGTAGCGAATGAAATTGTATTACAGCAAATACTCCAACATAACCTCAATCGAATGTCATTAAATTACTTTTTTTCATAATCTTGCATAGCTATTAAAATAAATACTACATTAATATATGTCACTTTACACAGTGGAAGTGAAATAGCTTGCAGGTTTTCTCAAGCGAACAGCTAATGTATGAAACAAAAAAACTAGGCCTTTAATATCATATTGGTGGAAAGTTTATAGTTTTTTTTTTTCAGAAAAAGATTTTTTTAACCAAGTATATCATTATGTCTCGTGATCAGAATATGTACGAAATGGAACTATAAAAGTTGGAGATTTATCCTTCGAAGAGGTGGAAAAATTCAAATACCTGAGAGCAACAGTAATAAATATAAATTATACTCGGGAGGAAATTAAACGCAGAATAAATATGAGAAATGCCTCTTATTATTCGGTTAAGAAGCTTTTGTCATCCAGTCTTGCTGTCAAAAAATCTGAAAATTAGAATTTATAAAACAGTTATATTACCGGTTTTCTGTATGGCTGTGAAACTTGGACTCTCACTTTGAGAAAGGAACAGAGATTAATGGTGTTTGATAGTAAGGTTCTTAGGAAAATACTTGGGGCTAAGAGGGATGAAGTTACAGGGGAATGGAGAAAGTTACATAACGCAGAGCTGCACGTATTGTATCGTTCACCTGACATAATTAGGACCATCAAATCCAGACGTTTGTGATGGACAGGGCACGTAGCACGTATGGGCGAATCCAGAAATGCATATAGAGTATTAGTTGGAGGGAAAAAGAGCTTTGGGGAGACCGAGACGTAGATGGGAAGATAATATTAAAATAGATTTGAGGGAGGTGGGATATGATGGTAGAGACTGGATTAATCTTGCTCAGGATAGGGACCAATTCCAGTCTTATGTGAGGACGGCAATGAACCTCCAGATTCCTTAATAGCCAGTAAGTAAGTAAGTAAGTAATGTTTTCTTTTTTTTCAAATGTTTAAGAATCTCTTATTCGGTAATTATTGCGAGTAGGATCGTGATTTTTGTCCATATCGATAAAAAATCTAATAAAGAATATTTTATCTGTCATATTTCAATAGCATGGATGGTTTTAATTTTAAAAACCTCAAATTACAAGCCACTGTACGATGCAAGCATGTGGCTACGTCGGGAAGGAGAGCAGCTCTCCTACGGAGACACACCGAGTTCGTTGACCTCTTATATCTATATCAGGAGTAGAGTGTGTTAGCGGCGATGTTTCCGGACTTCTGACACTTCAAAATTAATTTTCCAATTAACCATGATATAGGTTTTCTATGCACTTAAGTGTATCCTATCGTCCCTTTCCATCTGTAAGGCTATTTCAGTTCCACCCTGTATTTAAAATTTAATATAGAATTCATCAAACTGAAACACATGGGCCGACAGAATGTGGACACATGACCTCAATGTGTTGAAAGCATATACAATATACATCAATCGTCAAATGACTCACTGACACATAAAACCACGGCATAACCCAGATGTTTATTTCGTTTTCACATACTATAGTTTTAATAATAATAATTCCACATGTTCCCAGACCACTGAAAATGTATTTTAAACTGTTTAATAAACAGTTTTGCAACGTCATTATAGGTCCACTTCCGGAGTTTTTTCAACACGCTCCAACATCTATCTCACAGGTTTACATCACACAATAACAATGATCAGTGTCACACTCAACAGTTTTTTAATCCTCGCTTCAATCATAGACTTCCTGATATGGCCGGAAAGCTAGATACCGTAACTATAAAAGATTGTGTAATGTCTAGTTTGAAGCTTTTGCACAAAGCATAACCTACATCAGCCGTGGTGAAAATGTAATCGTGCGCCGAGCCACTGTGTAACCTGCAACGTGCATAGCACCTATGGAGGGAGGCGGACATCCGAAGGGGAAGTAAAACAACTGTCTGACTTATTAACGGATTTTCATTTTCCTTACGTCAAGCACTTAAATATAATCTTATGCAGTATAAGGTTACGAACTAATGTTTAGTGCGTGTAACGAAGAAAGAAATGAATAAGTAAACATAGGACACATTATCACAACCTAAAATTAAGGATCTTCAGAATATCTCTGCGACAGAGTTTCAAAATCAGGAATTATGCCACTTACTGACAGTCGTAGTTGATCACGAAGGTATTTGTCTGTCAGTCGTGATATAAATTTGGTTTTTACTGTTTTTATTGTTGAAAATAATTTTTCACTAACGTAAGTTGTAGCGAACATGACTTCAACGGAGCAAGCGAAAGAACGAAGCTTCGGATATTTTAATGTACCGAAGTACATATGATATTTCCATGCAGATATTCTGCGTCATCATACGATGAAAGAGTAATGGAACGGAGAAAAATTCTCTCCGGCGCCGGGATTTGAACCCGGGTTTTCAGCTCTACGTGCTGATGCTTTACCCACTAAGCCACACCGGATACCACCCCGGCGTCGGACAGAATTGTCTCAGATTAAGTTCCAACTCTTGAGTCCCCTCTAGTGACCACCCTCTGCACTACGTCATTGATGTCTATGAACGTAGGACCGAAGTCCACACATGTGCTGAGGTGCACTCGTTATGAGTGACTAGTTGGCCGGGATCCGACGGAATTAGCGCTGTCTTAAATCACGAAGTGATTTACGTATATCATATACATTTTAATGTACCGAAGTACATATGATATTTCCATGCAGATATTCTGCGTCATCATACGATGAAAGAGTAATGGAACAGAAAAAAATTCTCTCCGGCGCCGGGATTTGAACCCGGGTTTTCAGCTCTACGTGCTGATGCTTTACCCACTAAGCCACACCGGATACCACCCCGGCGTCGGACAGAATTTTCTCAGATTAAGTTCCAACTCTTGGGTTCCCTCTAGTGGCCGCCCTCTGCACTACGTCATAGATGTCTATGAACGTAGGACCGAAGTCCACACATGTGCTGAGGTGCACTCGTTATGAGTGACTAATTGGCCGGGATCCGACGGAATTAGCGCCGTCTTAAATCACGAAGTGATTTACGTATATCATATATATTTTAATGTACCGAAGTACATATGATATTTCCATGCAGATATTCTGCGTCATCATACGATGAAAGAATAATGGAACGGAGAAAAATTCTCTCCGGCGCCGGGATTTGAACCCGGGTTTTCAGCTCTACGTGCTGATGCTTTATCCACTAAGCCAACCCAAGAGTTGGAACTTAATCTGAGACAATTCTGTCCGACGCCGGGGTGGTATCTGGTGCGGCTTAGTGGATAAAGCATCAGCACGTAGAGCTGAAAATCCGGGTTAAAATCCCGGCGCCGGAGAGAATTTTTCTCCGTTCCATTACTCTTTCATCGTATTTATTTTTTGACAAAGATTTGAAAAGTTCAACATTTACCAAGTCCTTACAATCATCTAGCTTTCTTCTAACATCACATTGTAAGTAAATCTGTGAGTTTAAATTGAAGATCTAACCGCATTATTCGTACATCTGCTGAAAAAGGATCGACGTACAGAAATGATGATGATGATGATGATGATAATAATAATAATAATAATAATAATAATAATAATAATAATAATTACACTTAACCTTTTAATCTTTCATGAGTGACATGTACAGTAGTATAATGCCGTTTTATGTTATACAATCGTTTCCTCGTAATACTTGTGAACAAATCATACATTTAATATTCTCATCATATTGACAGCAAAAAATTGTGTCCTCTCATCCTACTTGAAACTTTCGTTTTTGTAGAGGTACATGGTTTCGAGAGAGACATTGCGACGATACGCCACTCGCAGGTCAGAGACAAATACAAATGGAACGGAGTTTGACTCCAGTGAGTGAGAGGGTGGGGGTTAGGGGTGGTAGGAAGCAAGAGAAAAGCACAGCTATCATTGCGAGCCACAATGTGCTCCCGAGTCGCATTTTCGCCACGGCTGACCTAAATCAACGTGTAGCTATCACGAACAACACATTTTTTCAAGAATATTGTTTGTTTGTTTTACTGTAAGAGAATTATGAAGAATTTTGCCAGAATCTACTTTGAGCAAATGGAAGATTTATTCTGTTGTGTTTTGTGCGCTGCTAATACTGATCCACGTATGGATTAAAAAAAATTAAATTAAAAACAAACGACTTCATCATATTAAAATATGTCACATTGGAATTTAGTTCCATAGCCCTGAATGTGTTTAATAATTGTGGCTCTAATAAATGTTTTAACGTATATGTTCGTTTCTCTCAGAAAATGTTCATCATTCCCTTTATAAACGTTAAGTTATTTTTATTACACAACCCTCTGGGTCTTGGGACCTCAGTCTGTGAAACACTGACATGGAATATTATAGAGCTGTGTTTAAAAGTACATAATTAACTCTCTTACTTCATACTGCAATTATTAAATTCACTTTTACTTCGTTCTGTTCACTTCTGTACTCTGCGTGCGATCTAACTTCCTTTATTTGCTTTTCTCGACATGAAATTCAAGGAGTGAAATTTAAGCTTCTTTCTTTAAATATTCATTCTCAGCAGCTACTGTGCAACTATTTTCTTTAACTCCATATCTCTTGTTTCCACTCTTTTATTTATACAATTGCCTCGCTCTCATATTATAACAATAGGATAGTAGTGGCTTTACAGATATTTACTGTAATGTGTTTAAATGGCCTATTTAATTTAATGAAAACTTTGGCCTAATCATAATTTTCCCATATGATAACATTTACTTATTTATTTATTTATTTATTTATTTATTTATTTATTTATTTTGCCAATAACAGTAACAGTCCACACCTGTGGAGTAACGGCAAGCGCGTCTGACCGCGAAACCATGTGGCCCGGGTTCTATTCCCGGTTGGGGCAAGTCACCTGGTTGAGGTTTTTCCGCGATTTTCCCTCAACCCAATATGAGCAAATGCTGGATAACTTTCGGTGCTGGACCCCGGACTCATTTCACCGGCATTATCACCTTCATCTCATTCAGACGCTAAATAACCTAAGATGTTGAAGCAAGTCATAAAATAACCTACTTTAAAAAATAACTGTAACATAAAATATAATGTAAACAGAAAAACTTTAGCTCGTACCTGAATGAGTAGAACTTGTGCTCAGGGACGGATTCCTGAATACTGAATTGAAGTTAATAATTATACAATACAATTTGTTTTATGTCTACTGTGCAATTATAGTATATAAATTTAAATTTACAATTTTTCAATTCTTATAAAATCCATTCATAACTTTTTTTTTAAATTTAATACTAGAACTATTAGAATTGACAAGATTAGGATATTTAAATATAAATTTGTTATACATTCTTGATCCTAAATTACTATTATGATTAAATACTGTAACAGTGTTGCATTTTGGTTCAAACAATCTTAAAGAATTCATACCTCATACTATGAGAATACAATAAAAATTATTTCGATTAAAGGGGTTTTCCCTCAGCCCAATACGAGCAAATGTCGGGTAACTTTCGGTGCTGGACCCCGGACTCATTTCACCGGCATTATCACCTTCATTTCTTTCAGACGCTAAATAACCTGAGATGTTGATACAGCGTCATTTTTTATTTTTATTTTAGTAGGTTATTTTACGACGCTGTATCAACATCTCAGGTTATTTAGCGTCTGAATGAAATGAAGGTGATAATGCCGGTGAAATGAGTCCGGGGTCCAGCACCGAAAGTTACCCAGCATTTGCTCATATTGAGTTGAGGGATAACCCCGGAAAAAACCTCAACCAGGTAACTTGCCTCGACCGGGATTCGAACCCGGGCTACCTGGTTTCACGGCCAGACGCGCTAACCGTTACTCCACAGGTGTGGACTGATACAGCGTCGTAAAATAACCCAATAAAATTTAAAAAAAAAACATTGAAGTCTAAAAATAATTTTTGAGATGGAAAATCAGTAGGTTTATGAAGACATATTTTAATTATTTTCTTCTGTAATATAAAGATATAAAAGGTAAACAAATAGGGCGTGACGTGAGCACATATGGCGATAGCTACGACTTCCTATAGAGACCGCTTTAATACTATCAGTCTCTTCCAGCCAATCACAATACTTCAAATGACTAGCATTCCTACTGCTCCTAAAAAAATGTGGCATTTAGTGCAGTCTGGGGGGAAGGAGTTGGAGGAGGAGGAGAAGGAGGGAGAGGGAGAGAGAGAGAGAGTTAGGGAGAAAAAAAGGGAGAGAGAGAGAGACATGCACACACATTCAGGCATTCCTACAGAGAGGATTTTTCTCAATGACAATGTCATGCATCTTTTGCTCGAAAATGCGCGTCCCTAGTTCTGTTGAAGGTAAATTAAGTGTAACCAGTTAAACTTAGATAAAATACCGTTAGAAAACTTATTTCAGGGGCCGCTGTCCTAGGCTATATTCGAACCCAAAACCGAAATAATATCTTAACCATTGCTCACGACGAGGACAGAGTTGCTGTTAATTCTTGATGACTGGTACACAGCGATAACACGGAACATGGAGGGATGTCGATATGAAAGAAGCAGGAAGAGGAATGGAAGGGGACGCTAGCCTTGTCACCAGCAGCTCATGATTTATTCGATTACCCGGAAGATTTATTGCGCCGCGGTTTCTTGTTCCACGTGGTGTAGAAGGGAATGTTTGATTTCAGCAATGGTTTTCAACCTTGTTTTGGTTGAGTAACCATGTAATATATTGCGAAATCCTGTGAACCCAACTCTCCCCCTCTATCCTGTGTACGTATACAGACTTACCTACTTAACTTTCGGCTGCGAGCAGCGTGGTGTATCAGCTCCCATGTTCTGATTTATGAGTACTGCTTTAAAGTTCCGTTCAGATTAACTCTGTCTGCTGTTTTCCTTTCAGTTTGCTGATCAGCCGCTAGAGTTCCTTAAATGCCTACTCTTGAGTGAGATATTTTTCTATTAACAAATGTTTACGGCCAAAGAGTAAACCAGGCGCTGGCTGCAATGAAATAATAATATTTATAAATATTTATCCACCTATTAATTTGTACCGATATACTATTAAAATAGTAAATTTACTTACTTACTTACAAATAGCTGTTAAGGAACCCGCAGGTTCATTGCCGCCCTCACATAAGCCCACCATCGGTCCCTATCCTGTGCAAGATTAATCCAGTCTCCACCATCATATCCCACCTCCCTCAAATCCATTTTAATATTATCCTCCCATCTACGTCTCGGCCTTCCCAAAGGTCTTTTTCCTTCCGTCCTCCCAACTAACACTCTATATGCATTTCTGGATTCGCCCACAAGTGCTACATGCCCTGCCCATCTCAAACGTCTGGATTTAATGTTCCTAATTATGTCAGGTGAAGAATACAATGCGTGCAGTTCTGCGTTGTGTAACTTTCTCCATTCTCCTGTAACTTCATCCCTCTTAGCCCCAAATGTTTTCCTTATTCTCAAACACCCTTAATCTCTGTTCCTCTCTCAAAACGAGAGTCCAAGTTTCACAACCATAAAAACAACCGGTAGTACAACTGTTTTATAAATCCTAACTTTCAGACTTTTTTGACAGCAGACTAGATGACAAAAGCTTCTCAACCGAACAATAACAGGCATTTCCCATATTTATTCTGCGTTTAATTTCCTCCCGAGTGTCATTCTTATTTGTTACTGTAGCTCCAAGATATTTGAATTTTTCCACCACATCGAAAGATAAATCTCTAATTTTTACATTTCCATTTGGTACAATATTCTCGTCACGAGACATAATCATATACTTAGTCTTTTCGTGATTTACTTCCAACCCTATCGCTTTACTTGCTTCAAATAAAATTCCCGTGTTTTCCCTAATCGTTTGTGGATTTTCTCCTAACATATTCACGTCATCCGCATAGACAAGCAGCTGATGTAACCCGTTCAATTCCAAACCCTCTCTGTTATTCTGGACTTTCTTAATGGCATGCTCTAGAGCAAAGTTAAAAAGTAGAGGTGACAGTGCATCTCCTTGCTTTAGCCTGCAGTGAATTGGAAACCCATCTGACAGAAATTGACCTATGCGTACTCTACTGTAAGTTTCACTGAGACACATTTTAATTAATCGAATTAATTTCTTGCGAACACCAAATTCAATAAGAATGATATATAAAACTTCTCTCTTAACCGAGTTATAAGCCTTTTTGAAATCCATGAATAACTGATGTAATCTACCCTTATACTCTCATTTTTCTCCAGTATCTGTCGATTACAAAATATCTGAACAATAGTCGATCTATTACGCCTAAAACCACACTGATGATCCCCAATAATTTCATCTACATACGGAGTTAATCTTCTCATAAACAATTAATATAAGCAGTAAAATAACACAGATAAAAAAACAAGAGACTTGTGATAAAATAAAATCACAAATGAAAAAGTTTATCAGCAATATTCACAAATATAACAATAATAATTATATTAAGTTAAGCTTCCTTTATGAAAGGGTTGCCAGGTTTTACAAAGCGTATTACATATAATTTGGAAAACACATCTAAATGGTAAAATGATTTGCATTTGAAACAGTTAGGGAATCGAATATACAAAATATCAGAAAAATATACACCTAAGTAGCGTACATGCTCATTTGCAATAAGCAATTAATTATAAGATTTGAGTGACTACTTTCTGAAAACAACAGGCCCATTTATCACATTATTTTGTACTTGATTTTACAAGATTTGTTATTAGCTATATCTACAGCGTTGTTTATGTTTCTAAATGAAAAATAAATGTTAATGTTATGTTTTATTTAACGACGCTCGCAACTGCCGAGGTTATATCAGCGTCACCGGTGTGTCGGAATTTTATCCCCCGTAGTTCTTATACATGCCAGTAAATCTACTGACATGAGCCTGTCGCATTTAAGCATACTTAAATACTATCGGCGTGGCCCGGGATCGAACCCGCAACCTCCGGCACAGAAGGCCAGCCTATACCAACTCCGTCAACCAGGCCGATTGAAAAATAAATATATGTTAATAAGACGTCTTTGTTTTATTTTTTAAAATCATCTCCCGACCCCCTCAGCTCTTTACACGACCCCCAATTTAGGAACCACTGGCATAGAAAATATTAAAACCATTCCCAATTTAAATAAGGTATGAAGTTATATTTATATGGCTAGTATTCGGTGGTGTAAAACTGTAGCCAATTTTATTTATGTAAAAGTCGTGAGGTGTAAAACAAGGATGAGAATTATAAATGTCCTTCAGCTGAACATCATTAGCAGACACTTGTAGTTCTCCTCTGTGAAACAAATCTTTAATTTTCAATGGCAACTTTAGTTCCAAATCCTTAATCTACATCTAGCAGCGTTGAAGAGGTTGAATTAGTAAGAAATACTAATAGAATATGGGACAACGAAGACAGGAACTCTACTTTCTGCATTTCTATGTGCGATCTTAAAGTGTTTTCATAGTGTCAGTATTAAAATTGTTTCGGTAAGTCTTGTATATTGATTTAGCAACCAGGAGAGGAATTGAGTATGGCACGAAGAATGTATAAAATACGTATAAGCCTATTTCATCAATTTTATAAGTTCATTTTATTAGACCGTCTCGAAAGTTTTTTTTCCTATAACTACTGTACTTTTGATGAGTTCATACAGTCCGATAGACGCCATACAGACACGATCCCATAGTTTAATATTGGTGGCAACACACTTTGGCCTTTTAGAAACACCGATACAATTCACTGCTACTGGCCACTGAGTGCTATTCCAGTTTGGTGTTAAAATAAAAGTATCCAATATTTTAGAAGGTGTTACTATCATCAAAACAAGAAACTAATATCTAATAAACATGGGTCCTACAACACATACTTTCTGAAATCTGAACACTTGTAACAAATAAGTTCATGTTACTTTCGGAACCAGAACTGAAAACTGTCCTCCTGTAACACTGTACAACAAAGAACTTCCTGAAGCAGACGATGTTAAATATTTAGGTATGCATTTAGATCGCCGATTAACATCGCGTAAACATATTGAAACTAAAGAATTAAATTTTAAAACATCAAAAATCTATTAGTTATTGGGACCTAAATCAAAACTGTCATTAGAAAATAAACTTCTTGTTTATAAAGTCATACTAAAACCAATCTGGACATACGGCATCCAACTGTGGGGAATTGCTAGCAACTCAAACATTGAAATACTGCAGAGATATCAGTCCAAAACTTTACCTTCCATTGTCACTGCACCATGGTATGTCCGTAATGATGCCATTCATCATGATCTTAACATTTCAACTGTAAAAGAAGAAATCTCTAAGTTCAGTAAAAAATATCTGCACCGATTAAATCAATATCCGAATCATCATGCATTAAATTTGCTGGATAATAGTCAAACAATAAGAAGACTTAAAAGGACCAATGCTCTTGACCTTCCATTCATTTTTACTACAGCTATTTGAAACATTGTTATTTTTCTTTTGGAGTGTTGTCATGGGATAACATCTCCACTCATGCCATAGTCTTTTATAATATTTACTTATTGTCTATTGTAGACAGATTGTAAATGTGGCATAATTGTATTAAAAAAAAAAGAACACTTGTTCATAAGAGGTCTCAATGTGACGTCCATTCATGGCAATACATTCCTCTGCTCTTCGGTTTAAGGAATCACGCACTCTTTGAAATATACCATAGCCAAAAGTCTAGGGGATTTAGGTTTGGGTAACGAGCAGGCCAAAGTGTGGGGCCTCCCCGACCAATCCAGCGGTCCTGAAATGTCAGCGTCAGGTGTTAACGCACATTGCAAAGAAAATGTACTGGTGTGCCATCGTGCATGAGCCACATCTGTAGTCTTTGCTAACATGGCACATACTACAGCAGGTAGACAATACGTTAATAAGAAAGTCCTGATAACGAACCCCAGTTAATCTCTGTGGTAGCACGTATGGCCCTATTAATCTATTGCCAAGGACGCTTGCCCATATGTTGATTGAGAATCGGTGCTGATGCCTGTTTCTTCAACTGCATGGGGATTTTCGTCAGCCTACACATGCTGATTACCAATATTCACAACACCATCTCTGCTGAACACCGCATATCCGCAACCAAACTTTTGTTTTCTGTATTCCTTGCGACGTATCAGTATTCCATGTCAGGGACGTCAACTACGGTATGTTTATCTGGCAGCATGCTGTATTATAATAATAATAATAATAATAATAATAATAATAATAATAATAATCATTTATTTTAGCTGGCAGAGTTAAGACCGTAAGGCCTTCTCTTCCACTCAACCAGCAAAAAGTGTACATACATATGCATGAACTTACAAAGAATTCAACAATTTGATTTAGTTACATGTATACAAGAGTTATTTACGAATTAAACAACAAAATACTATGAACTATTAATTAAACACTGAAATAAACTGTGTAGCAGAATTAAACTAAAATACATAGAATGTTAATATATTTCAAATAATATTAGATAATAGAAAGAGATTATTATGAGACAATTTTGAAAATACAGCACAATCAAGATGATGTCTAAAGAAAAAAGCAACAGTGTAGTCAGTGATAGTTAAAATCAGTATGATTGGAGTGAAATGCTAATAAGGTTATCTTTTAAGTTGTTCTTAAAGGTGTTTGTTGTCTTGCAGCCCCTGATACTTTGTGACAAGGAATTCCATTGACGCGAGGTATTGTAGGGCAGAAAAATGTACTGCCATAAATGGACGTCACATTGAGCACCTTCTACGAACAAGTGTTCAAATCTCAGAAAATATGTGTTGTAGGACTCATGTTTATTACATATTATTTTCTTGTTTTGATGCATTCTATTGGATACTTTTTAAACACCCTGTATAGCATATTTACGGCCCAGTTCAAAAGGGAAACAATTCACGATTTGAAGTTTTGAGAAAACTGCATTTTAAAGCTCTGTGTTGCTGTGAAAAACCCGATTAACACACTCTAATTTGAAACTTATAGTATATACGGATGAATCGTAAGTATTGTCGTTAATTTAAGGGATGTATTCTTTGAGATATTTCAAACAAAAAAGTTAAATACAATTTTGCTCGTTTTTACTTCCTTTTCGAGATAAAAATTGTTTTATCCAAAATATTTCATAGCGTGTTTTGGGAAGACCATTGAATTAATTTCCAATATGCGCAGTCAATTTAAAGAGAGGAGTGTATTATGATAATAAATAATTGAAAGAATTTTAGTTTTTTCCTTTAAATGTGCAGAAATTTGATCTGAAAAATGTAACTTTTCGTAATTTTAAAATGTAAATTGCTGCTTTCTTCCGAGTTTTCTCCAACTGTAAGGCTAATCTCAGATAATATATGGCGAATCCTGGATCTCATCTCGTAAAATACTAAATGCCGTCGGCTGACTGCACTAAGGTTTTCTGAGTAACCAGGCTTCGAGGAAGTAACCCCACTTGTCCCTAGACCAGTTACTTTCGTACATCTCTAATCGGCGATCGGAGAATATTATGTAAAAGTATAATAAATGAAGATCAGACGGATTGATGTTGACGCTTGACGTGAAAAAACGGGAAAACCCAGAGAAAATCCCCAGCATTGACTTTGTCCGTCACAAGTCACTATGTATTTTTTTTAATTAAAAATATGGAGATGAGGGTAATTGTAAACAGGGGATAATTGTAAATAAATGCAGTGAGAACTACAAAACTGTCAATATAAAAATTTTAATTCAGTGGAATATTTAAATTAAGATGTTGGGTAACCTACAAAGCAGTTTCACGCCAAATAGGAGTAACTGCTTAATTGTGAACAAATGTTTTGTAAGAGTCTACAAAAAAAGTTGAGAAAGAGTTTTACTTCACCTTCTTTTTTGGCATTGTAAGTAAACGTAAGTGCTATTTTTAAGAATATGTTGTTTTTATGAGTAATGTATAGTAGTTAACATTTATTACAGATCTCCTATAACCTCAGTTCATTAAATTATGACGTGTTTACATTTGCCCCACAGTGTTAATTGCTTGGGGGTAATTGTAAACATGTTTTACTATGGTTACATTTCGTACTTTTCAGTAATCAAAGAGACCCCCACCCAACTACACAGTAGAGGATTTAGAGAGTGTTGTCACAGATGTGAAAAATAGGAACTACAGTTATGGTGAAGCTCAGGAGAGGTACTGAGTTCCTATATCGTCATATATCATAGGTTAAAACAGCTATGGGGACTATCAGCAGAGTAGGGAGGGCACGTTTCCTACTCACCACACATTCGTTTGATTGGCAGGCGAGGGGTAAGGCAGTTGTTTTGCTAAGTCAAGTGCAGTGGTGGATTCGACACACCTTGCGCATCAGTAATTTCTCCGCTGTTAGTTCTATTTTCAAAATCTTTACAGTCTTTTGTTTGTATGAAGTACATGTGTCACACAATAATTATTACAGCCGCTTACTGTCATTACGCAAATTAAATATTCTTCAGTTGCATAACCATTCCTTTATCATGTGCACTAAGAATTCTTTAACTGTCTTGTGATCGACATAATAAATTGTTTCTTTTTAAAAACAAGAGAGGAAAAAAAACAAAGCTCCATTGCCATTTACCTGTACAATATATTAAAAAATATAATGATCAACGTAATAAATTGTTTTTTTAACCAATAAAGAAAGTAACTAAGCTCAATCGTCATTTAACTTGAAAACATATTAAACATAATATAATGATCAGCATAATCAATTGTTTCTTTGTAAAAACACAAAAGAAAGTAACTAAACTCCATTGTCATTTAACTTGAAAACATATTAAACATAATATAATGATCAGCATAATCAATTGTTTCTTTGTAAAAACACAAAAGAAAGTAACTAAACTCCATTGTCATTTAACTTGAAAACATATTAAACATAATATAATGATCAGCATAATCAAGTGTTTCTTTGTAAAAACACAAAAGAAAGTAACTAAACTCCATTGTCATTTAACTTTAAAACATATTAAACATAATATAATGTTCAGCATAATCAATTGTTTCTTTGTAAAAACACAAAAGAAAGTAACTAAACTCCATTGCCATTTAACTTGAAAACATATTAAACACAATATAATGATCAGCATAATCAATTGTTTCTTTGTAAAAACACAAAAGAAAGTAACTAAACTCCATTGTCATTTAACTTGAAAACATATTAAACATAATATAATGATCAGCATAATCAATTGTTTCTTTGTAAAAACACAAAAGAAAGTAACTAAACTCCATTGCCATTTAACTTGAAAACATATTAAACATATTATAATGATCAGCATAATCAATTGTTTCTTTGTAAAAACACAAAAGAAAGTAACTAAACTCCATTGCCATTTAACTTTAAAACATATTAAACATATTATAATGATCAGCATAATCAATTGTTTCTTTGTAAAAACACAAAAGAAAGTAACTAAACTCCATTGCCATTTAACTTGAAAACATATTAAACACAATATAATGATCAGCATAATCAATTGTTTCTTTGTAAAAACACAAAAGAAAGTAACTAAACTCCATTGTCATTTAACTTGAAAACATATTAAACACAATATAATGATCAGCATAATCAATTGTTTCTTTGTAAAAACACAAAAGAAAGTAACTAAACTCCATTGTCATTTAACTTGAAAACATATTAAACACAATATAATGATCAGCATAATCAATTGTTTCTTTGTAAAAACACAAAAGAAAGTAACTAAACTCCATTGCCATTTAACTTGAAAACATATTAAACACAATATAATGATCAGCATAATCAATTGTTTCTTTGTAAAAACACAAAAGAAAGTAACTAAACTCCATTGTAATTTAACTTGAAAACATATTAAACACAATATAATGATCAGCATAATCAATTGTTTCTTTGTAAAAACACAAAAGAAAGTAACTAAACTCCATTGCCATTTAACTTGAAAACATATTAAACACAATATAATGATCAGCATAATCAATTGTTTCTTTGTAAAAACACAAAAGAAAGTAACTAAACTCCATTGTCATTTAACTTGAAAACATATTAAACATAATATAATGATCAGCATAATCAATTGTTTCTTTGTAAAAACACAAAAGAAAGTAACTAAACTCCATTGCCATTTAACTTTAAAACTTGTTAGAGAAAATACATGAGATATGAACGAAACGAAATACTACTGTAGGCCTATACTGCTAGTTTTCATTTTTTGTTGTTGATGGCCTTCTGAGTTTCTTGTTATTAACTAAAAAGGATATATTTGGCTCTAAAGTAGAACAACTCAACCGTAATAAAAATAATAATAATAATAATAATAATAATAATAATAATAATAATAATCCGTGGCGCTACAGTCCATGAAGGGCCAAGACCGATCAGCCAGCTGCTAGCCTCACGTCCATGTGCCGAAGCAGAGGTGAACGATCATCCAACCAGAATCGAGGTATCGTGTGGTTAGCACGATGATCCCCCCAATCGTTATAGCTGGCTTTCGCAACCGGATTTCGCTACCTATCGCAGCTCCCCAAGTGCAGCACGATGCTGGGTGGGCATCGGTCTCATACACTGGCCGAAATTTCATGAGAAAATTTCTTCCCCCATGAGGACTCGAACCAGGGCGCATTCCGTAACGCGAGTCCTAGGCAGGATGCCTTAGACCACGACACGGGACTAACTCAACCGTAATACTGAAACTAAATGCATGTCTATGACCCTATATCTGGAGATACTTTTGGTCATATTTATTTTGGAAAAAACTGCTCACAACAGTAAGTTGAGCCAAACATAAATATAATACGCATTGAAAAATGTGCGCAGATTAGGTAATTGCTTCTCTGGTAGGTATTTAAAGAGATCTAATCCATTTTTTCTTAAATACTTTACTGGTATGCTCGCTTGCAACTCTGTAGTGGCTCTGCTGCTTGGGTAACATTAAATACAAATGGATTATTGAGCAGGCACATCTCCTTGTCCATTGCATTACTTCTGAAAATCTTCCTTGGAAAGAGAACGCATCAAATAGGCCTAATAAATAAGTTCAGTTCAAGATACTTAACAAAATAATAAGTAACTAAACCCCGAAAGGCCGAAAATACCATAAACATATTTTGTTTTGTATCTTTTCACAAATATTACGCAAATAGATTTTCAAATTGTAAATAAATGCTTGTAAGATCACCAAAGTCCGCTTTATGCTTCCGATCAAAGTGGAGTTTAATATTGAAGCGTTTTATATGCGCAAGTTTAAATCCGGATATTAAACATATTATTAAAATATTATATTATATACTTAATTCCATTGCCGCTGTAATTATATTTTAGTTCCTATTTTATTTTACTTATTTATATTATAATTATTATTATTTTATTTTTTTATTTTAATATTATATCTGAACTGCGACCGAGCACGAGCGCTGCTCATTCGGTCTCAAATTTTGTTAATACTACTGTATCTTCTTTTTATATTGCTTGTATTATTTTATTTATATTTCTCTTTGTTTGTTTTTGTAATTATATTTCTTTATTCTGTATATTTGAATTTAAATAAATAAATAAATAAATATTTTTTATTGAAAAAAAAAAACAGCACACTTTCTTCTTTTTGTAAGTAACAAGAAATTCTTTCTGCCACTCATTCTGAAACTGACGTCCCGACATCGAAGCCATATACGCCACTGAATAAGCGTGTATTTACGAAGCACCAGACGGAGGAGATGGTAGGTTGGAGGAGATGGTCGGTGGAGTGAGGCAAGGAGGCTTTGAGTGTAGTGGCCCTTCGGAGCCATTTTTCCCCATGGTTGGGTTAAAGGGACGAAATGTACCAGTGACCAAAATTGGAGTTGGAAGGAGTACAGCTCTTTCTACTGAAACAGAACAAAAACTGTTCAGTGTCTGATAGCCCGTGCGAAAATTGGTGTTTACAATTACCCCTCTCTCAAAGGGGTAAATGTGAACAGGTGGGGTAAATGTAAACTAGCAATTAAAATAAGTAAAATAGTCAACCTTATTATTTTAAACCCATTTTCACGGAAAAGAAAGATCTAAATATAACACAATGCTTTTTTGTCATGCTTACCGTTACTGAGGCTTGTGTAATGTTGAAATATATTTGAAATCAGTGAAAAGTGTTTACAATTACCCTGGTCTACCCTACAAGATTTAATGGAGTCTCGAACCTGAACCGCCTGCGAAGATCTAGACTACACAATCACCGCAGAGGCAAGATAAATATGAAATAATTCTTAAATAAATAATGTAGTAAAACTTGCGAGTTCATCGGACCACTAGTTGCCGATTCTCGCCACGTACAACAGTAAAGGTCTCCAGTAGCGGAAGTCCCAGGGGACGCTGCTTGCGATGCAAGGTACATGTTCAAGTCTGCCTTTTCTTTGTTTCCTTTGAACAACATCCTACAGGCGTTACAAGACGACTGGGGAAAGATTTCAATGCGCGGTGACATATTTTCACAAAATAAACTTGCTCCGTGGTCAGGCACAACCCTGCAGGGAAATCAGAGCCCATTTGACGTAAGAATTATGATATCTCTGTCTGAGGGCCGAATTCATATTCAACACTTATTGTAAGGAAACCCTTAAGCAGTTGCTTATAATCATTACCAATTCATAAATCGCACTGAAGTGAACACTTATTCAAATAAGGTAGCTTGTCAGCTTACTCAAGTGTTTTCTCATATGCATTGTAATCAGCTGATTCAGTATAATAATAATAATAATAATAATAATAATAATAATAATAATAATAATAATAATAATAATTTATTTTAGCTGGCAGAGTTAAGGCCGTAAGGCCTTCTCTTCCACTCAACCAGCAAAAAGTTTACATACATATGTATGAACTTACAAAGAATTCAACAATTTGATTTAGGTAAGAGTTACATGTATACAAGAGTTATTTACGAATTAAACTACAAAATACCATGAACTATTAATTAAACACTGAAATACAAACTATGTAGCAGAATTAAGCTAAAATACATAGAATGTTAATATATTTCAAGTAATGTTAGATAATAGAAAGAGATTATTACGAGACAATTTTGAAAATACAGCACTATCAGGATGCATGTCTAAAGGAAAGAGTAACATTGTAGACAGTGATAGTTTAAGTCAGTATGATTGGAGTGAAATGCTAAAAAGGTTATCTTTTAATCTGTTTTTAAAAGTGTTTATTGTCTTGCAGCCCCTAATACTTTGTGACAGGGAATTCCATTGTCGCGAGGTGGATATTGTAAAAGATGATGGATAACGAGATGTTCTATGAAGAGGTATACTTAGCGTGCCACAGATAAGTGATCTGGTATTTACTCGTGGTTAGAGTAAAGATAAGAGAAACGAGACGAAAGGTAATTTGGTGTTGAAGTGTGTAGAATTCGAAAGAGTAAAGACATAGAGTGTAAAGTTCTACGTTCTTTCAGTCGGAGCCACGAAAGACTTGCGAAGGACGGTGATATGTGATCATATCGTCGGATGTTGCACACGTATCTGACGCACATATTCTGAACTCGCTCTAACTTGACTGACAGTTCAGAACTTAGGTCACTTAACAAAACGTCGCAATAATCGAAGTGCGGCATTGCTAGGGTTTGTACTAGGGTAAGTTTTAGTTGCTGGGGCAAGATGTTTTTTAAGCGACTCAAACAGTGAATGGAGGAACAGATTTTTTTCATCGATTCTTTAACTTGAAAATTCCAATTTAGATTTTTAGTAGAACCCCGATTTTCCGTCACCCTATTAACCGATTGGTGGTTTATCCGACTGTCGGCTCTCTCTCTCTCTCTCTTGCTCTGTTTTATGTAGACAAAATATGAAATACTGTACATTGTATTAGTATGATTTTTTTTCTATAGTGTGTTTTCTTTACAAACCTTTACCCTTATACAGTATGGTCTACTCTCAAAGGGGCCGTACTGTCTAACTTATATGCATAATGTCTTCTACAGGTGTCAAAAGAAAACGTGTTGTGCTTCGAAAAAAGTACAAGTAATTGAGTGGTTTGGAAAAAGAGAAACTGTGGTTCATCTCGCATCAGAATACGAAAATTTTTGGTTTATATCGTAGAGAAAGAATGAAATGATATCTTGAAAAGATGTTTAAGACATCTACAAACGATGGAAACTAAGTCTAATTGGATAAAATAACTAGAAAATAATGTAAGCAGTTTAGGATTAAATTGGTTATGGCAATAAATTGGGGAAATTAATATAAATTTGATAGGTAAAATTATAATGAGGAGAAGTAACGAGATATTGAGACAGGAAATGTTTAACAATTTAAATAGTTTAAAATCATTAATGGATTACAAAGAAATGAAAATCATATGGGGACAGGACGAATATACAAAAATTAACAACAGGGAAGAAAGGATGTGATTAGCGATGTGGAGAATGGGAGTTCGAAAGCCAAAAACAGAAGAGGAGACGTAGAAAAAGACATATGTCCTTTATGTAATAGAAAAGAAGATGCATTTATACATTTTGCTGTCTTGTCCAGAAAATGAAAGAACAAGAAACATTTTTATTCAGAAATCATTCCTAAAACTAAATGTAGAAATAGCATATAGGAAATTGTGTAGAACAGTAAACGGAAGAAAATTGAGGGAACTCGGAAAATGTTTGTATATAATAGGCCTAAAGAAAAGATGGGAAGGGAATTCTAAAATATAAATATATGTATATAAAAATATTAACCAAATCGAAAGAGTTTTTGTTAATAAATAGCTATAATGATTACAAGTATATAGAATATATTTTAATAGTTATGAATAGTAAAATGTAGTTAAGGGCGGTTTCCTGGAAAACAGATAACAAGATCACTATCAACAAATGATACACAAATTGTATATGATTTTGGTGACAATAAATATACAGGGACATAATTTTATTTTTACTAACATTTTTAATATTAACCTGGCTATACCTTTGGATTAATGGTTCATAGCCAGAAACACCGTTTGCTACCCCCTTCCGCGACTGGAGTTCCATGATTCTGACGTAAAATACAAACAAATCACTTTACTAAGTATAGGAGGGAAGAAAAGTAGTTCATCCATTTACGTAAACTATAAAATATAGCGATTTTGAGTTTGATAATTTTCATTAGATTTTTGTTTAATCAAAATACAGTACAGTATTAACAATAAGTGTTTTTACTCACGAACTGAGTTATCCAAGCGAACGTATTCATTATGCAGTGTATATTATACTGTCTACAGCACATTAGCGAACAATATAGAGAAAGAAGTTAAATTGAAAAATAATCATAATATGGATATTTAAACACATTTTTTTAAAATGGTGGCCGTTCATTTCGATACAGACTTCAGTTCTTTTGTGCCTATTATCGCACTATAGAATATTGCATCTAATTCCAATTACCAGTTTCGTCCTTCGTACTAGTAACTCATGTTGAAATAATTCTATACATATTATATAAAAGAGTACCGTACCTTACGCACTGTAAATTCAATCTTCACCTCTGTCCGATCCGGACAGATAACATTACACAGACATGCTATCTACTGTCCGTCCAAGTGGTTATGTTGCAGGATCGTAGAAAGGGGAGAAATCACGTGACAGTTAATTACTTTTATTTAAGTTATTTTAAACAGTTGCGGCTGAGGGAAATCGGGATGCGACGTAGGCAAATGGACGACAGTATATGTGCGAAAATATGTTTCAATATTGAACACTCTTTCGTCACTGGAAAACGCGAACATATTTCTATAACGTACTATACTCACTAACTCAATACTGTTTGTATTTACTACGACCTTAAGGCGACTTTGACTGTATAGGTTGGAAGTTTACTAGTAGAGGGGTTGGGAGTCAAGTACATTAAAAAACTGAGGTACAATAAAAATTGAAGTAAAAATAAAATTATGTCCATGTACATACATATACATAAGAGTTCTCTAGAACATTTCCTATGTTCCTCAGCTTTATCAGTTCTTTTCAAGCGTTATTTGAAGAATAAAGAAAGCACTCTCTTATACTCACGGAGACCTTCAAGTTTCAGATGTAATTACTAGGATTTATGCTTTTAATTGCTCCAGTAAAAGTGTTTTGAGAGTAAAGACGTAGGAAAAAGGACACCTGTGCTCTTGTGCTGTGAAGTTTCAGGCATTCAAAGGGGACAATTCTAAGGCCTGTTCTACATGTTAGTACGGTTATTAGCTCTTTCGCAAGAGGCGAAGTAGAAGGCGACTTACACAACATCAAGCGGTCAGAAATCTTAACTACCTTGGAACATGAATCTACAAGTCTGTCCACGCAGAAGTGTAAACGACGGAACCAGACTAATGATCTCTGTGTAATTAGATGGTATTGAGTAAAATGAACTTCCATCACTATCCGAACTGCTACAACGTCGTCGGCTCTCTACGTCGGAAGCCCGGATTCATACCCTGGCAAAGTAAAGTTAGGTTTTTTCTAAAAGAAAGTATTGGAATAGGTATTCTCGGAGTACTTCTATATCCCCAGCTTTTCATAATTTCTTTGTTGGTAGCTATAATAATTATAACCAGCGATATTATCATCTTAGTGAAATTTAGATTCATCTTCGCGTGTTGAAGTCTTCAAAGTAATTCACAGTATGGATGCTTTATGTCAAGAGCAGGACTCTCCTAATGGAATCCTTCCGAAAATGTAACTTAACTAAAATTTGAAAGCAATATTACGCGTTGAGTACATGATTTGTCTTCAATAGGAGCAAACGAGAGCAGAGTCCGTATAGGCCACCTTCTCTTTGATGTTTTTCCAATTCACTGCGGGCTAAAGCAAGGAGATGCACTATCACCTTTACTTTTTAACTTTGCTCTACAGTATGCCATTAGGAAAGTTCAGGATAACAGAGAGGGTTTGGAATTGAACGGGTTACATCAGCTTCTTGCCTATACGGATGACGTGAATATGCTAGGAGAAAATCCACAAACGATTAGGGAAAATACTTAAAGCAAGTAAAGCGATCGGTTTGGAAGTAAATCCCAAAAAGACAAAGTATATGATTATGTCTCGTGACCAGAATATTGTAAGAAATGGAAATATAAAAATTAACGATTTATCCTTCGAAGAGGTGGAAAAATTCAAATATCTTGGAGCAACAGTAACAAACATAAATGACACTCGGGAGGAAATTAAACAGAGAATAAATATGAGAAATGCCTGTTATTATTCGGTTGAGAAGCTTTTATCATCCAGTCTGCTGTCAAAAAATCTGAACGTTAGAATTTATAAAACAGTTATATTACCGGTTGGTCTTTATGGTTATGAAACTTGGACTCTCACTTTGAGAGAGGAACAGAGATTAAGAGAGTTTGAGTACAAGGTGCTTAGGAAAAGTTACACAACACAGAACTGCACGCATTGTCTACTTCACCTGACATAATTAGGAATATTAAATCCAGATGTTTGAGATGGGCAGGGCATGTAGCACGTATGGGCGAATCCAGAAATGCATATAGATATGATATGATATGATATGATATGATATGATATGATATGATATGATATGATATGATATATGATATGCAGCTTCACTGCAAACCCAGCATTCTCCAGTCTTTCCTATTTTCTGCCTTCCTCTTAGTCTCCCCATATGATCCATATATCTTAGTGTCGTCTATCATCTGATATCTTCTTCTGCCCCATACTCTTCTCCCGTTCACCATTCCTTCCAGTGCATCCTTCAGAAGGTAGTTTCTTTTCAACCAGTTACCCAACCAATTCCTTTTCCTCTTTCTGATCAGTTTCAGTATCGTTCTTTCTGCATCCATTCTTTCCAACACAGCTTCCTTTCTTACTCTGTCTGTCCACTTCACACGTTCAATCTACGATAGCACATTGCATTAAATAAGACAGATGTATTTCGATTATTTTCACTGTAAATATATTATTTACTTAATTTTTATAAATATTCTTATGTAACCCATCGTTTCTTGTAAGCAGTGTTTATGATAATGAGACGATCATCATAGTTGTATAATATTAAAACTCGAAGATCCGTGCCTGATTCTGAAGTACAAGGTCAACATACATTCGGCAGTAAATAGCGTTCCTTGAGTTTTTATGTTTCTGTACACCACCATCTTCTGCCACTAGCAATGAAGCTTCAATGTATACTTCGTGCTGTAGTCAACTTAACTCATCGGTCTCCAAGATGCCATGTCTGATGATGATACTTACAACACTATATTCTGGCCACTTTTAATCCCAATAATTTTGCTTAGTTTGTAAATTGTTTGGAAAGTTACTGTATGACTAATCCCCATTTCAGTTTGGTTTATAGGCTTTCCCCTCTACTCACACTCTCTTCCATCCGTGAAGGGGAAGCTGCTACTATCCATCTTACTAACGTTCGACTGACTGACTTTCAACATAGTGAAAATTCTTAGTATTGCAAATGTTTACCGGTAATCTATATTTCGAAAATCTATACTAAGCATTTGTATTTCATTTTATTGCTGTTTATATCAACTGGCACATTAAAAAGCTACTGACAGCAGAAGATAAATGTTTTCTTCACCCCTAGTTGCTACTCTACAGCATAAACGACGGGACAATCTGCACTGTGTCACTTCCCCTTGACTTCATAATACAAACTAACATCCCTTTATTTAATTAATTATTAGTTGAAAATATTGTAAGAACGACACTAAAATTTACTCAAACATGTAATTGTCAAACATCTGTGTCACTGTATTTTATATGCACTTATGTACTTTATTTAATATTTTATTTTATTGTGTGTACAACTTGGGGGGGGGGGTGCAGGTATAAGAGATAACAGCTACCGGTTTGTTACTGACGGACTCAGGGCAAGTAGAAGGGGAAAGAAAATCCTTCGCATCCTCTCAACTTGTATGAAATGTCGTTTAGACCAGGCGTGGAAAACTGGGCGACAATTGTGGCATTACGTCACTCATCGGACATGTCACTCACCCCTTCCTTCCATCCCCGCGTCATTGACTTTGTAAGGGAGGGGATTTGTATTCAGTGTCTGTCTTATGTGATTGCGTACTGGGCACAGATACGTCATTCAACGCCGGTGGATTGTGGACGGGGAAACAACACTTTCCCCATGCTTTCCACCCCTCTCTCGCCAGTTCTGCATCCCCGGACTAGACGAAAAACCTGTCTCCGTCTAAACCTCAACTTTGGTTCTTAGTAAGTAATTTATATCTTTACTAACGGAGCCATCTTGACTCCAAGAGATGGGGAGAAAGGAGAGCTCAGAAGGAAGTAATGACAGAAAAAAGAGCGAGAAGAACACAGAGAAGTGGAGCCTATGTTGAAGTAAAAATGAAGGTCATTAATTCATGATGAGGGATATTTTTCATAAACAAATTGTGTTTTTACGTCGAGCTGATTCTCAGAGTGAAACTCTGCAGCATGTGTACGCTACACACGTAGGCACGACGCAAGCCATTGCTCTCATCAACTCGCAGATGGCGCTTCCACACAAATTACTATACTCTGTATCATAGAGCTGAGGCCGTACTCATTAGGAATTCAGCGTCTGGAATCAAACTGCTGAAATGACGGCAATTCAAGAACAGCTTAAAGGGATTTTTTCTCGCGAAATATTAAGATCTCTCTTAATATATTTCTCCCAAAGGCATAGCTGAGATTATAATGTCAGATGAGCTTACTAAATAGTAAAAAATTACGACAATAACTAAAAAACAACCGTATAGTGTTCTTTGTACTCTTTACCATGTAATTTTGTTCAATAAACCTGTTCCATATCTCCAATATTATTTAATGTGTATTTATACAGGGACATCATTTTATTTTTACTTCAACTTTTATTGTACCTGAGTTTTTTAATGTACTTTACTCCCACCCCTTCTACTAACAAAGCTCCAACTGTCCTCCACACAGAACCGAGGCCACAGTACTGAGTTAGTGTTTATGGTACGTTTCAGAAATATATTCGCATTTTCCAGTGACGAAAATTTCCAATATTGAATCATATTTTTGCACAGGTACTGTCGTCCGTTTGCCTATGTCGCATCCCGATTTCCCCCACCTGCTTCTGCTCTCTCCACTGTAAAGACTAGTGGCTGGGCTTTCTTAGCTCTTTTCTGAAAACATTAATTTCTGTTAGGAATTAATTGGAAGTACGTAATATTATGCAACTGTTTAAAATAACTGAAATAAAAGGGCCTCGTTAAGTAATTAACTATCACGTGATCCCCCCCCTTTTCTACGATACTGCGACATAACCACTTGGACGGACATGTCTGAAATGAGGAATAGATGTATTAATTTTATGTTTTATATTTCCGCTGTGTCGACTGCTAGCTGGTGTGATGTCAGCGCCAACTCCTGGGAGAAAGCAGAATCTTACGCTCAAACTGGTCATTGAAATCAGTCCTGCTACATCAAAGGTACCGACGCGAAGTGTCCATGCTGTACAAGTATCTATACTCTGGCTCTGGTATATTTTATAACGAAAGAGATTTTCACGTTTTATTTTGAAGAAAGAATCATATTTCGGGCGAATTCCCCACAAAATCTGACTCTTGTTAAAAAATATCGCGATTATGAAGCAATTTCTTGGATTTCTATCAATTTCGAGGAACCTCGCGGGTATAGGCTATTTCACTTAAGGGGAGAGGATGGTGTTTTTTAAAACTTTTTTCTTATTTGGTGTAAAATATTAATTTTTTGTATGTAGAGAGCTCATAGCTGTGGCAACTCAACTAAATAAAATTTAAAAAAAAATTATTTGGGGGCCAAAATTTGAAAAAAAAAATATATATATATATACCCAATGAAGGATTGTACTAAAACCGATATATCTAAACCGTTTTTAAATATAAATTCAAACAATTTTTGCAATGTATTTGCAAAAGCATATTCTACAAACTGTCTGTAACTGAATTTTGATATTAGTCCCTACGTTTGTAATATAAACAATTAAAATTTAATAACAATTTTCTGATTTCCTTTCTTGCAAACAAACGGACGTATTTTTAAAATGAAATCAATTAACAAAATTGTGTTACAGAGAAACGTTTCCTAATAGTCTAAAGAATGTGTGTTCTAAATTTCATGCATGTATCTTTAATAGTTCAGAAATTATATCCATTTTTGTCAGGCAGTGTAGCAAAAAAAAAAAATGAAGTTACTCGAAACCCCATAAAAGCGGGCGTGTTATTTAAAAATCCATAGTGCAGGAAGTTTAAAAATGACGTCTCAACATCTGATAAGGGCACAAATTACCCACAAAATGTTACGCAATGCATTCAACATATATCAAAGGGTATTTTAAAGAAAAAAAAATTGAAATTTTAATTTACCGGAAACAACAACAAAAGTGGACGAGTGATTTAAAAATCCATAACGCAGGAAGTTTAAAAATGGCGACTCAACATCCGATAAGGGCACAAATACCCACAAAATGTTATGCTATGCATTCCACACATATCACAGGGTATTTTAAAGATTTATTTTTTGAAAATTTACTCATTTTTCACCAAAAAATACCATCCTCTCCCCTTAATTTTGAACTTTCATTAAGGGATTTGCATTTTCCACGCACAAAATTAAGTTTTTAACACATTTCGCGTATATCGTTAATACCACAACATCACACCTCTACAGAAAATATATTAATTTCAACGAAATTACGTATAGTGCCCGTCAGAGTGGTTAAAGTGATTATGATTTAATTAAATGCAATAAACAGGCTTTTACATATTTTTTAATGTTATCAATTGCGAGATAATTATAAAATAAACGCAAAATCAGTTTCATGTTTGGAAAACTTGTTATACGGATTTTTATGATCTGATAATTTCAATACATATCACAACGTTCTGTAACAAACATGCATTGAATGGCTATACTCCACTATATCCATTTTACAACCTCTAAATCTGATTCCTCGTTCAGATATATCGACAATATATCAATTTGTGTCAAGCCTGCATATAAACATTTTGATGATAACTTGTTTTGAACGTTATGTTCTTATCTATGAAATGGCATGTAGTTCGAATATTTACAAAGCAATATGTACTCTGTCCGTTAGCGATGTCGGGTTAGTCTAGCGTGAAAACATCAATATTTCATATTTATTTGCCGTAACTTCAAGGACAAAAGAACAAAACTTATCTCCAACGGGAAAGGAAAGATTTGTGGGATTTCACTTACGAATTCCTACTTAAAATGAAGCAATTATTTGTTAAATTCGTTAGAGACCCACAAATTCTTAAAATCACCGTCATTGCACCAAATATAATTTTTCATTTTTACTTTTTTTAGAGTGGGTTATTTTACGTCGCTGTATCAACATCTCCAGAAATGCATATAGAGTGTTAGTTGGGAGACCGGAGGGAAAAGACCTTTGGGGAGGCCGAGAAGTAGATGGGAGGATAATATTAAAGTTGATTTGAGGGAGGTGGGATATGATGATAGAGACTGGATTATCTTGCACAGGATAGGGACCAATGACGGGCTTATGTGAGGGCGGCAATGTACCTGCGGATTCCTTAAAAGTCATTTGTAAGTAAGTATGTATGAACATCTCAGGTTATTTAGCGTCTGAATGAAATGAAGGTGATAATGCTGGTGAAATTAGTCCGGAGTCCACCACCGAAAGTTACCCAGCATTTGCGTATATAGGGTTGAGGGAAAACCCCAGAAAAAAACTCAATCAGGTAACTTGCCCAGACCTGGGATTCGAACCCGGGCCACCTAGTTTCGCGGTCAAACGCGCTAACTGTTTCTCCACAGGTGTGTAACAGTTTTACTTTTTCATAGACGATAGGAATGATATTAGAAAAAAATTGTATTTCGAAATTTACACTGAAATACTCGTTTCCAGTACCCCTTTTACTGAAGAAAGTTGTTTTGAGTTTGTCCTCGATATGTGTGTGTCCAGTGATTTCTCCTAAATATTTGGTTGAATTTTGTTCAAATGCATTATTGCATAACTAACGAGTGAACTTAAGCGAGAAGTTTGCACATAAAATTCAATCATTTTAGTAAAAGATTAATCACATTTTATTTCTAAACAAAAACACATAACGGCACAAATTATAACTAAATAATCGAAATCAATAACAAACAGTTTAACTGATGGAAAAAGTGGCATGAAATTCATGAATTCCAACAATATTATGTGTCTGAAACATTTTTATGCTGTTCATGATTGTTATTGTGAACATGGTTGGGATTGTAAAGATGTCTGAGGTTTGAAATAAAATTTAGATACTTTTCTTCACTTTTGTTTTCACGCATTTAAATTGAACAAGGCAAAACCTTCTCGTAGACAACTTCATGCTTCCTCATTCCATAAGGCCTATCTTGTAACAACAACGCAATTCATAATCCAAACGATTCACACATCCATATGACATCAATGAGTAGTTTAAAGTCGTGATATACAGTTCGGGCCATTAGTCACCATATCCATAGCTATTTCCTACTTCACTTATTAATAGACTTCGTTGAATTGCCACACGCAGCATGCAATCAGGTTGCCGATGTACGGTAGTATAGAGGAGGTGAGCGACCGCCCGGTCTCGTAATATAAGCAGTTCATGTTAAGCGTTGTGACCGGTCCAAATAGAGCAGCTACAGCTAATGTATAGCTATGGAAGCACTTGTTTTTGTAGTACTGTGGTTGGAATAGTCAAAGCTTAACATTTGTTCATTGCAGACAAGAATTCAATCAAACATGCTACAATGAGAGTGTTGCTGTTCCAAATAATTGCCCCTGGAATACCCTTACCCCCGCAGCCAGTCATGTCCAAAAGCATCGCCCTGTTAGAATCGTCTAAACTACAACTCTCAGAAGCCCTTAATATAGTGTACAAAGTATCACAAACAGTTATCCAAAATAACAATTCACTAATTTCAGAAAAAGTGAAACGTAAGTTGAGAAACATTATTGCTGAAAATTCTGCCTATTCACAACTTCGTATTATAAATTATTTACTATCAGGTCACGACAAGACGTCTGAAGTTGGTGTACTAAAAAGTAGTGACTTCCCGTTCTTCAAATATGCATCTATTACATCGTGTGATGTTGAACGTACATTTTCCCAATATAAAAAACTGTTTAAGTGACCATCGGAGGAGGTTCACTATGCAGTCGCTCAAAATGTACGTAACTCTTCACTGCAATGCACATATTCAAGGATGATGTATGTTACATTAAATTTTAAAAGTTAATATATCTCAATATAAAATAATTGTGTATTTACATGTTTAGACATTTCCTGCTTCAATGATCATTCATTATATTTCTTGAATGCAGGATACAGGTTTTATTGTAACCGCAGTATACTGCTCAGTGTTTACATCGGAGCCATACTCCATCCGTTGCACGTCCCCTTCTGATACAGTCTATACCGCGTGCGCAGTAAACCTTGCGATTATCGTGGCAATTCCACGAAGTCTACTTATTAATCTATGGAGAGTTGAATACGTCTCCAGGTCCTTTGTGACATTTTACGTAACTGCTATGGTGTTATATCTGCAAAGACAGCTCTCACAGCCTTTTTCAGATCGTCGTTTGTTTGAAATCGTCTAGCAGCCACTTTTCCTTTTATGTATCCCTACATGCTGTTGTCCGATGTTGTCAAGTCGGGACTTCGTGGAGGCCATGGTAATGAAATCTGTTCAACAGATCCATCAACTGCAGCACATATGTCGAGTCTGACGACTGGTCGAACACTTCGGGGACTTTTTTCATTTTGTATGGTATTTCCGATAAGCAAGTTGTAATACTATATTAAATTAAAAGAGCCGTCTATGCTTATCTAATTTTATATAAATTGATTACAACATAAACGTTTTCGGCACTAATGTGCCATTTTCAAATGTATGAAAGTTTGCCTAATTACATATTCAAATAGATGCACATGAACTGTGTGAGTGAGACATATATATGTACCCTTGATGATTTGAACATAATATTTAAAACACTTTTATAGATAATTAAAATATACAGTTATTACTAAATTAAAAACAGTCAACTAATTTGTTCTTCTGCTATATTGTCCATCTTTTTCGTAGAAGAATGTGGTTAGATTGACATTATTGTTTTGTCCAATGCAGTTATCCAGTCATTAAAATGTTGTTAAAATACACTATGAAATAAAATGTTAAAATGTTAAAATACTTAATGTTGACCTGTCCTATTCATTGTTATTACACCAAGGTTCCTTGCTTGTTCACCTTCACAAGATGTAGCACTTTTCCAAAATGGAACATGATACGAAATAATGTGAGTTACAGTGATACCTGGCTATTGTTTTCCTTCGGTTTGCCGTTGTTGAAATGTTACAAATTATAGTTGTCACCGTCCGATTATCAGCCTAGCAGTACAAAAGTGTCAAAAATAATGGCCTACTTTTACAGACGGAAGTAAATAAAATACATTATTCGCTTATTAATTAATATGTCATCGTTATTGTAGGAATTGCCTATGTAAAGAGACGGCATCCCAGATGGCTGAGTGGATTATTTCTGGAAATACTGTGATGCTAAAACCAAAAACAAGTGAGGATGGATCCGCCAATGTAATAAATCAGGCCTAAATGATGTGCATTTCATTTGTTCAATGCTACAGTTTCAGGAAACATTGATATCCACACATCCTGAGAGACTTCCTACACCCTTTAGAAGGCACTAAGACAAAATGAGCCATATAATCTGCCTGCTATTGGTCCTAATGTAAATATTAACCACGTGGCAGTCATCTCAAGATATTCTATTCGTAGAGAAATAGTGCACAATCTGAATCCACGTACAAAATAAATACAGGGACGTCATTTATTTTTACTGACATTTTTAATATTAACCTGGCTATACCTTTGGTTTAATGATTGAGATCCGGAAACACAGTGCTACCTCCTTCCAAGACTGGAGTTCGATGGTACTGGCGTAAAATACAAACAAATCACTTCACTAGGTATAAGAGGGAATAAAAGTAGTTCATCCATTTACGTAAACTAGGAAATATCGCGATTTTGAGTTTGATAATTTTCATTAGGTTTTTGTTTAATCAAAATACAGTACAGTGTTAACAATAAGTGTTTTTACTCACGAAATGAGTTATCCATGCGAACGTATTCATTATACTGTCTACAGCACATTGGCGTAAAATATAGAGAATGAAGTTAAATTGAAAAATAATCATAATATGCATATTTAAACACATTTTTGAAAATGGTGGCCGTTCATCTCGATACAGGCTTCAGATCTTTTGTGCCTATTATCGCACTATAAACCATTGCATCTAATTCCAATTACCAGTTTCGTCCTTCATACTTAGTAACTCATGTTGAAATAATTCTGTACCTACTCTATAAAAGAGTACCTTACCTACTGTAAATTCAGTCTTCATTTCTGCCCGACCCACACAGATAAAATTCCTCAGACATGCTATCTACTGTCCGTCCAAGTGGTTATGTCACAGGATCGTAGAAAGGGGGAGATCACGTGATAGTTAATAACTTAACGAGGCCCTTTTATTTAAGTTATTTTAAACAGTTGCATAATATTACGTAGACGTCCAATTAATTCCTAACAGAAATTAATATTTTCAGAAAAGAGCTAAGAAAGCCCAGTCACTAGTCTTTACAGTGGAGCGAGCAGAAGCAGGTGGTGTAAATCGGGATGCGACGTAGGAAAACGGAAGACAATACCTGTGAGAAAATATGATTCAATATTGGAAGTTTTCGTCACTGGAAAACGCGAACATATTTCTGAAACGTACTATAATCACTAACTCAGTACTGAGGCCTTGGTTCTGTGTGGAGTTCGTTAGTAGAAGGGGTGGGAGTGAAGTACATTCAAAAACTCAGGTACAATAAAAGTTGAAGTAAAAATAAAATTATGTCCCTGTACAAACCAATAGGGGTATTGTGATGATCTCCTTTGCTGTTAGAGCTGGTTTGTGGAACCGATTTCACTACCTATTGTAGCTCCACAAATTTATCACGATGCTTGGCGAACTCCGATCCCATACACTGCCTGAAATTCAATGAGAAATTTCTTTCCCCATTAGAATACGATCCAGCGTTCATTTCGTAACGCGAGTCAGGCATTAGGTACGCCTTAGACCACGACGCTACGGCGCGGAATATTTACCGTTCTAGAAAATAATTTTCTTTGAAATTATCTGGTAAAACGCTGTGTTCATCGGCTCATGATAGTTCACAAAACTCCATTAAAATAAAGTTAAAATGAAACGCCTGTAGCCTATTTATTGTAGATGGTTGCAGTAGAGTACATGAAGTATTCTATTATTTATCGTTTCCATTATATTTTCCATTACTCAAACCCGGTGAATTCAATACAAAACAACTGTGTGGATTGACACTCCTGTCAACACAAATTCTTATAAAAGAAATGTAAATAAATTGTCCTCGATCGCCCTTTTTACAGAAACCTTTCAGTTCAAAGTTCACCAATATCCCATTTTAACCGTTACTAAATTACTGTTCCAGTTCAAAGAAATCAATAAACATCAACAAATGTTTATTAAACGTATTATTCATAACGTGTATGTGTAAGAGGCTTCTTCGCCAAGAAACAGGTATTAATTTTCAAGGTGTATTCATAACTCTAAAATAGTAATATACGATACACGAGCGGTATGTTGACGTTTTCATGTTCGAGGAAAAGATTGAAAAAGCGAAACGTAGTTGAGCTTTTTTAATTTCCGAGAACATGAAAACAAACATACCGCTCGTGTATCGTACATTATTTTGTGCGAAGATCGTTTATTACATACCTGAAAGACGAATTTCTAATTAGTTGCAATGAAATCTCCATGTTGGTTTCTGTTTAATGACGGCAACTTCGGAAACCAAGATATCTTTCTTCAACATTGTTGCTATAAAATGTTTTCTGTGTTTACTATACTGCAGCAGGCCGTGATATACGTCTGTCTTTTTTTCTCCCAGTCTATAAATGCGAAGTTAAAACAAACGGTAAGGTTATGTAATGATTTATTTTTCATTTTAATATTTTAACAATATTATTTGTATAACATATTGCAGCAATAACATCGGCATCTGGAATCTTGTTGATTTTTTCACGGCTTCCTTAATGTTACTTGTATCAGGAATGCAATAAGTTTCGTGGAGTAGTAGACTTTACTTAATTTTTGCAAATATTTAAAAAAAAATAATTAACATTGCAATTTAGGTGAAATTGCAGTGGTAAGTTTCCAATTTATAATTATTACTATGTTAAACGTCTCCAAAAATAATATGTTAAAAGCCTAAAGCAGTAAAATGAATGTGGCGCTTAAGCGGTAAGAAGAGGGAAATTGTTATGTGTGTTACGTTGGGAATACTGAATGTGGTATTTCACACTTACCGCTTATCGGTTTTGTGCGGAAAGCAAGCAAATACGCACGATCTCGCACAAACGTATTATTCATAACATGTAGGCTATATGTAAGAGGGTTCTTCGCCAAGAAACAGGTATTAATTTTCAAGGTGTGTTCATAACTCTAAAAAGATTGATCAAAGGTTTTGGATTTAAATGGAAAAAAAAAATAATAATAGAGGCGTTCTTGTCAAAAACAACATATGCTTTCAGTAAGAAAATTCCTCGACCTAAATCCAAAGGTAAGAACGAAAAACGACTATAATGAATCTACAGAAGATGAAGATACGTCAGGAGTGAATGAATTGGAGGATGACTAATTTTTATTACTTTAAATATTATTTTTACAAAATGTAAATTGTGAATTCCCAGCTTAATTTACCCATACATCACTAGGAGCTGAGCAGGATCAGAAAAGAATACTAACCTTGCTAATTTGGCTTGGTTTCTTTCCATTATTTCTGGAGCTGCTATACGTTTCCGTGGTCGTCCTCTCTCTCCAACCGGTGATACGTTCTCTTCCATAATATTACATTTACAAAATTCTCAATTACAGCCCCTAAATTCACTGATATTTATAAAAATAACAAGGCACATGCAAGATACTCATCCACATCCCTATTCTACACAACAAGAAGTGGAGAAGCGGGAGGGAAATACTGATATTGGCATAAAATTAATCAATTTTAAGCAATAACCATTATTATATGCAGGTCACTGGATTTAACCTCAGCATCGGAAGATATGTTACATAAAGGATTATGTAATGGATGTACCACGATTTACGGCGTTTATTTCCGAAAACATTTTGAGAAAAAAGTCATATAGCGTAGGTCCTATTCTCAATATGTTCATAGTTACACTAATTTGAAATTGTTCGTAGAAAAAAACTTTTTTTCTTTAGTTTTAAGGGTAAAAGAAGATAAAAAAATTGAGAAAGAACTATTCAGAAGTATCACTTCTTTAACTGACTAATATTCTGTATCACAATAATTTGTTATAGATCACACGACTTCTTGCAACTTGATTCTTTACAGTTCAATTTTGCATTCCAATATACAGTGTTAAAGTGTTTACAAGAGTGGCATGATTTCTAACAATTGTTCTCATAATTGCATAAGTAAAATGTAATTTTGAAGTTAAAAATGTAAAAAAAAAAAAAAAATCTGTACGAAGCAACTATGGAATTCACAATAAATGTTTATTATTATTTCATCTGTCTAATTTATTTTATTTGAATACATAATGTACCTAAATGCATTAATTGTATATGTTATATTTCCGCACACCGCCTCATTCTAGTGCCGAAGTCATGGAAAGCATGGGGCTCTACCTCCATGCCCCCCAAGTGCCTTCATAGCATGTTACGGGGATACCTTTACCTTTTACCTTTTATATTTCCGCTGTGTCGACTGCTAGCTGGTGTGATGTCAGTGCCAACTCCTGGGAGAAAGCAGAATCTCACGCTCAAACTGGTTTGAAAGTCATTGAAATCAGTACTGCTACATCTAAGGTACCAACGCGAAGTGTCCATACTGTATAATTATCTATACGCTGGCCCTGCTATATTTTATAACGAAAAAGATCGGTCATTATTCGAGAAGCGCTATAAAACAGAACTCATAAGATCCAATGGATCATGAGACGTTTGACAGAAACCGGGAGGCTTTTCGCCCGTTTACACAATCATCATGCAAGAAATGTGACAAATTAACCTTTGAATCCTGTTCTACGCAGATAACTGCATGGGAATATAACAGTATATCAATTTTTCATTTTTTGGAGCATGTGATTTATGACTCTGACTCAGATAGAAAATAATTATGCCTTTTGCGGGATTAGAACCCACAACTGCGACTTTAATGTAGTCTTAAAAGATGTGTTTGAGTAGTTGCATATGGTATGAATGATATAATATTTATTATCGTTTAAAGTATTGAAATTAGTTAATCCCCGATATTTCAGAAAAATCTGTATGTAAATCTTTATCCTTAATGCATAAGAGAAATGCCAATGCATGCATAGAAAGCACAGTCACCATAGAGATCCCAGTTCAGTTACGAATTTAAAAACATAGACATAAAGCTGTAAACATACATAAAGAATTCGTATAAAAGAGTCATAAATAAAATTAATCTACCTATAAACAAAAGTGAAAAAAATTAGGTTGTGTTTTCCGCCTGGCATGATTCGGTTTGAATCACTTATGATATGCTGCAAACGTCACAAAAGCTGTCAAGGACGTCACAAGGTACTCAAATTACGAGAGGTTTTTACATGGTAATTTCGCTTTTGCATTCTCCACACGTACTTCAAACTAAAAAAAAATTATATGTGTGTGTGTGTTTGGAAAACAAATGTCATAATCAAGCGATCCCAAAAATAGAACTCCACTGCTCATATGCAGGCATTGAAACCCACAGTAAAAAAAGTATTTTATAACTCCGATGACATACACACATTTTATGGCTTCGGAAAAAAACTTTGAAAATAATACGAGTGCGAATACAGGGGTAAAAATGCACATAAATTAACAGCCACAGTGCTATTGGTTGCCAAAAAGTTTCCCCTTTCTCTCATATCATTTTTTAAAAATTCGGTAAAAAAATCAAGCATAAAACCAGTGCCGCCAGTTTGAGTATAGCTAAAGGGTAGCAGGGGGTGCATATTGCGAGGTGTGTGAGACGTGAACACGGAGAGGGTGAGTGAGGTTGGAGGGGTGTAGTTTTTGATATCTTTACCATAGCGATAAATCGAGCAGCGATGGGTCTCCAGAGAGTATAGTACGCGGGAATAAAACAGAGCTAAAAATCCCTCCCGATATCGTTGAACATGGGGGAATGAGTGGGCATGGGGAGAGGGGCTATGTTTTCTGCAGGTGTGTGGAATTGGCACGCCATATCGAACTGAACCCGCTCCAAATCAACAGGATACGAAGTTTCATGCAATGAGTGTGTGTGTATTTCTTATTAAATCCGCAGAATTCTGTTCTACCAAACACCAAATCTGTTTCCTCTTCCTCAAATATTTAAAGCGAGGGTGAATTTTCTCCTCCCCTTACGTGCATACATATATATACACTGATACGGTAAAGAACAACTTACTGTAACGATCGGAACAGGTGCATGGAATTGGCATGCTTTGCCACCAACATGCTACCGCTGTAAAGTTCTCTACAAAATAGTGTAACATCTACTGATATATTTAAAATTTAAGCTAACAGCAGTTCTTGACAGTTTTATAAACAAACAACGAAAAACAAGATAACTAAACTGCATTTAATAACCTTTAAACAAATGATCACTGAACAACAAATTTTGACTTTTTTTTCCTTGCCAACTAATTCGTGTGCACTGAATTCGAATCTGAAATCCAAAATTCCCTATCACGTACAGTTTTCTCTGTCAATCACATTTCATTTCTTTCTTATAATAATGCTGTATTTTTATAAATTCACTTTCACAAACAAAATTTTACTAAACAAGGTATTCAAAAGGGTCAATTGTATTTTAAAGGGATGTAAAGAATACCAATTTAACGTTATATAATTTTAACAATTACCATATGCTGCGTGTTCAGTTCAAAGTGTGTCATGGCTCGCTGTATGCCGTCATGTGGCTAGCCGATGAGCCTAAAGAATTCAATCTTCCTACACTTCCGCAGAGGCGTATTACCTACGTGCCAGAGAAGTTGCCTTGCAAGTACGGCGTTCATTCTGAAGAGTACGTACATCGGTAACGCCGGTAGTGGCAGGAATGTGAACTGTTTGGAAACATGTACTGAGGTAAGTTTTTTCTTACTGTCGGGATATGGGGAGAGGGTTAAGACGATTACATACGTATTTGTTGACATTAACTTCGACGGTCAACATGGACACGGAGCATTTGATTTGTGTTGTGGAATGTTGCCGTACGCAACCTATGATAACAAATACCTTGCGTACGACTTGCCCGCGCAAAACACAGTTCGAAAGAGGTTATGGTAGCACACAGACCGTACAGACCGCCATCTGTTGCTACGACGTTCAAGTTATACCGTACACGTTTTCAAGTTCTGATTGAACGACTTGATTAATAGGCAACTTCTCTGACATAAAAGCTGAAACTCGCTTCAAATTGCTGACTCAACAACAGTGACTCATGACACACTTTGAAATGAACACCCAGTATTTCTATCACGTGTATTTAATAGTAAAAAAGACAAAAATACTTATTTTTTAGAAAAAATATCTGGAAGACTTTCTTTTGCTGCCGGATGCACAACTCTCACTTACAAGATACCAGCAGTAGTCGGCAAGCATGTTGGGGGACTATTTTCGTGAATATTGCCTTTCCATCAGAGATTTGTTGATGAAACCTTTCTCAGAGTTCGTCACGGAGTGCAAAAAGTGGATTTAAGGGACATATTGCAACCCACTGTCTCGTATGCACGTAACATAGTTTTCACCACTTCAATATAGTTATCGGCTCTAGTATTACCTAGGAATTTTGAAGATACTGCCTTGAATGCACGCCTTGCCACTTTTGCAATTTCAGGGAGTTTCTCCTTGATCAAAGGGTCTTCCATGACTGAGCGTATTTGAGGACAAATGAAAATGCCCTCTTTTAATGTCCCTTTACTCAATTTAGGAAACTTATTCCTAAAAAGTTCATAACCAGCCGCCAGAGGATGCCATTGAACCAATCTCTCAAATTTTGAGAACATTCACTACAGCAGATATTAGGTGCAAAAGTTTTAACCTGATCCAGTTTCGAATCGAAATACAATTCGTATGGTTTTTAAGGTAACTAGGAAGTGTAAAATGGTCAAAATTACGTTTTTTTTAGACCTAACCAAATCTATATTTATCTAGGATTCATTTGTTGTATAATTTATTGACAAAAAAATTTTAAGCCCAACATATGTATTTTAATGCCACGCCAAATTTCAAACTTTTTTCAAATCCTGAAATAGTTTTAGAGTAAAATCATAATAATTTCTACAGGATTTTCTCATCATTATTTTTATTCTCGGTTTTTCGTTTCAAAAATGGACACGTCCATCTCTGTTTATTTAAAAAAAATGGACAATGTAATGTTTCTTAATTTCCAGTAAACTGAATTTTTCAAAATAAATTGCAATTTTTCACATGATTGGTTGGACCAATCTGAATGAAACTTTGCACACACATTATTAAATCATGTGTGAATTCTGTGAACTAAAATTATTTAAATATTTTAATTATTTTATAGAAGTACGTACCAATAATCACTGCAAAATATAAAGAAAAAACATTAATTTTTCAATTTTCCAAAACAAGTCACATATAATTTCCAAACCTAGTTTCCAAAATTAAATTATGTCTTAATCTATGTCAAAAGAAATTCATTCCAATCACTTCACTAGTTTTTGAGAAAAAGGGGCATTTATATCTCATTGTTTTCACTTTATTTTCTGCAATGTTTTTCTAAAATATTTTATTAAAATGTTTATGGGTTTACTAAAATATTGCAACTTATAAGGAATGTTCATTAGATTTTTGTTTATCTGTTTTAAAAATTTCAAAACGTTTACACAGTACAGGAATACAGTAGAGCGTCTCGTTTAGGCACAGTGAAAAAGTAAAGAAAGTGCAGGTAACGCTTTGGGGGGGGGGAGGACGAGCCGTACGATAAGCACGAGGGATGCACAAGGTTTTAGTTACAACATTTATGGCGGAGCATTAATTGAAATTATATTTTCCAAAAACACACAAAACAAAAGAACACAAACTGCATAACGTTATCATACACACATTTTAACAAACAAGCAATTGTAATGTTGAAATAATTCGATATAACAAATCAAATTTTGCTACTTATATGATGTTGCTTTCAAGCGGCATTTTTGACGGTCATAAATTTCATTCTCTGTATGACTAACATAATATCACCGTGTTCTGTGGCCGAATTAACAAAACTACAGTATATTGGTCTGAAGTGACAACATTATTTCCTAAACATAATAATTATCCCTTCTCAAAGTTCAATTTATTCAGGTACAGTACAGAAGACGGTGATTTTATGTTAGTCATACAGAGAATGAAATTCATGAGCGTAAAAATGCTGCTTGAAAACATCATATAGACTAAGTAGCAAAATTTGATTTGTTATATTGAATTATTTCAACATTACAATTCCTTGTTTGTTAAAATGTGTATATGATGATGTTATGCAATTTGTGTACTTTTATTTTGTGTGTTTTTGGAAAATATAATGTCAATTAATGTTAATTAATATAATTAATTGCAACTATAATCTCGTACATCCCTCGTGTTTATCGTACGGCTCGACTCCCCCACACGTTACCTGCACTTTGTTTACGTTTTCACTGTGCCTAAACGAGACGCTCTCCTGTATATTGAATGTAATTTTAACTAATCTATATGTAAATGCCATTATTCCGTACCATTCCGTCGTCTGAAACCTCGGCATTTTCTTGGACGAAAATTTAAATTGGGAATGCCAAATAAAGGAAATATCCAAGAGAGTGTGCTATACCATGCATTCTCTTAACCCATTCAGAAAATTCCTCCCGCCAGAATTAAAACAGACTTTAGTGCAAACCCTCGTACTACCACTGTTTGACTATTGAGACGTAATATTTACAGACTTGACAACTGACCTTTCGAACAAGCTGCAGCGTGTGCACAATATGTGTGTCAGATTCATCAGCAATGCTCACAAATTTGACCACATTACACCCTCGTTCAAATCTTTATCCTGGCTGCAACTTAGTAACCGTAGAACACTTCATTCGCTCTCTCTTCTGTTTCGAGTTCTCCACACTTCTACTCCAAATTATCTTCGTTCCCGGTTTAACTACTTATCCTCCAGTCACAATCTAAACACCAGGTCACAGGAGAGCCAAATCCTAGCAATTCCTGCCCATAGAACATCAAACTATTCATCCTCTTTTACTGTCTCAGTCCCCCGTGAATGGAATTCTCTACCTCAGAAGATTAGGGACTGCCAGACAATAACCACTTTCAAGAAAAGAGTAACGATTTCATACGGGCGCAGTCAAATTGAAGTTATAATTGTGACCGAGTTTAATAATTTAATTTAATTTAGATATGACTACCTCTCTCTCTCTCTGTACCTTACTTTAACCTCTCCCTTTTAGGTGCATTTACACGACCCACGCCACCCGGGCCTTACAGGGCAGCGACCTGTCGGGAGAGGAATTAATCTATGGATCATATACATACTTTTTTGACCACACAAGGACATGGAGGGCCTCCCCGGACGAGGGATCAGCTCAATGCCAGGGCCACCTCCGATACAACACAAACATTTAAGACATTACACAGCATTCATTCACACATATGAAAGGATTAAGGGAAGGATCGCCGTCCATGGCCGGACTTTCAAGAGGTACAATCCTGGAAATAACTGAGGAAACCATGAAAAACCTCAGTTAGGATTGCCGGCCCCTGGCATCGAACCCCGGACTTCCCGAATGCAAGGCCAGCCCTCTACCACGCCGCTAGCCCGCTCGGTTGATATGACTACCATTACTATTATTATTATTATTATTATTATTATTATTATTATTATTATTATTATTATTATTACATAATTATTTTATTGGTGTTGTGAAGATGAAAAGAATTGTCATTGTATTATATTAATTATGTATTATATTGTCTTGTATTGTAGTATTGTATTGCTTTGAATTGTATTGTATTGTATTGTATTAATTATGTTATATTCATAGCATTGTAGTAATTTTCTATCATACTGGTTGAGTGGAAGAGAAGGCCGAATGGCCTTAACTCTGCCAGTTAAAATAAACCATTATTATTATTATTATTATTATTATTATTATTATTATTATTATTATAAATAGTTTTAACTTTGACGTTGCCGATTGTAATTTTATATTATTTAATGGCTTTTACATAAACTAAATAATAATAATAATAATAATAATAATAATAATAATAATAATAATAATAATAATGACCGCAAAACGTTTGTGATGTTATGAACTGAAACACATTAGTAATGTTTATCAATATTAAAGGAATGATTTAAGACTGTTAAAGCCGTGAGCAGTAAGACAGAACAAATAGGATGAACTTGATATACTGCACAACCTCACATACCGGAGGAGTAATTTAACCTCCAGCCCTTTTAATTAGGTTGTGGCGAGACCAGCTTACGTTGCGTATGTCGTCACCGGCTTGTTGTATTTCACGCACGACTACGAATGTCAGAGGCTTTCAATGTACATTTCATACTTTGCTGCCGCCAACCCTGTTCCGAGTTGCGCATTCAGTTTGCAGCGGTTAGCTCCCGAATTTAAACGCGTTACGTGGTTTTTCAGAACAAGCGTAATTACTGTTCACTTCAAATCCTGACGTCTATGAACAACGCACATTTCCTGCACTAAAAACTCGGTTTTATTTTTAGCAAAACGATTATTCTCGTTAAAAACACACTTTATAACGTTATTTTGTTTCCGATGTTGGTACTATAACTGCAGAAATAGCGTTGACATTCGTATGACGTACATTTACTGATGGCGAAGTGTCAGTTGTTTCCATTGAAATAAAAGTGTTATTATAAAGGCTGCGGTAAAACATCCTCCCTAATTTAAAGTTTAAATAAAAAACAGATTAATAAAAATAAGGAAACTTTATTGATATGAATGGTATCTAAAGAGTATTTGGGGCTAAGCGGGATGAAGTTACAGGAGAATGCAGAAAGTTACACAACACAGAACTGCACGCATTGTATTCTTCACCTAACATATTTAGGAACTTAAAATCCAGACGTCTGAGATGGGCAGGGCATGTAGCACGTATGGACGAATCCAGAAATGCATATAGAGTGTTAGTTGGGAGACCGGAGGGAAAAAGACCTTTAGGGAGACCGAGACGTATATGGGAGGATAATATTAAAATGGATTTGAGGAGGTGGGATATGATGATAGAGAATGGATTAATCTTGCACAGGATAGGGACCGATGGCGGGCTTATGTGAGGGCGGCAATGAACCTTCGGGTTCCTTAAAAGCCATTTGTAAGTAAGTAAGGTAAGGTATCTAAAGAGTGGGAATTTAGGTTTACATGCGTTGCCATAGCGATATCAAATGACATGCGCAAAACAATAAGAATTGAATAGGACATTGAATACACGGAATTGACATTCAATTAGTGCAAATTGTAATCTGTAACGAATTCAAACTATGCCGTGGACGGGTGAAGAACGTGCTTACGCTGTGGTATCGTTTCTGGTAAGTGGTAATTGCTTTGTCGCTCCCAGCGTGCTTTTCGGAGAAGCTTCCAGATTCCCCCTCGTGGGGCAGTTCCAGATCGGAAAAGCATTAACATGTGGGTACCAAACATCAGAGCAAGTGGTGACATGATTAAAAAGGGAGGAGGAAGGGCACGCAGCGTTGGAACTCAAGAAAACATTAATTCAGTAAGGCGTTCATTTCAGTAGTCTCCAAAGAGATCTACTCGAAAACACGCTAGTGCTCTTCACTTATCCGATGAGAGTGTGCGTCGAATTTTGCACGATGACTTACGATTTCATCCCTACAAGATGGTCGTTGTTCAAGAATTGTCTGAACGTGATTATGAAAATCGTGTGAGGTGATGTGCAAACATCCTTCAAAATGTTCCTGAAGATGCTGTGGTTCTTTTTTATTAATGCAGCACATGTTCACTTATCGGGATGCGTGAATCATCAAAATTTTCGATATTGGAGTGGACAGAACCCTCGTGAACTTCATGAAAAACCTCTACATAACGACCATGTTACTGTATGGTGCGCTGTTGCAAGATTCGGGATGCTTGGTCCTTACTTTTTTGAAGAGGATGGTGTTACTTTGACAGTAAACTCTCAACGGTACACTTCTATGATCAACAATTTTTTGGCACCAAGACCCAATGCGCTGCAGATTGACCAGGTATGGTTTAGCAGGATGGAGCGCCACCTCTCACACAGCTCAGATTTCTCTTCAAGTCCTGAGACAGACGTTTCCCGGACGGTTAATTTCTTCACGTGGCAACGTCCCCTGGCCAGCATGATCACCAGACCTTGCACCCTGCGATTTTTTCTATGGGGCATCTTAAGGCTGAGGTGTTCAAACATCGGCCGAGGACTTTGTCAGACATAAGAAATGCAATACAGGAAGAAATTGATCTTATTCCTCAAGAGATGCTACTTACACTGATGCAGAATTTCCGACGTCGCATTCAACAATGCATTGACAGTGAAGGACACCATTTGAGAGGCACGTTACTCAAAAAATGAAAAATTCCCACTGTTACGATACCATTAATATTAATAAAGTTTCCTTATTTTGATCCATCTGTTTTTTACTTAAACTTCAAATTAGGGAGGATGTTTTGCCGCACCTTTATATGAAACTCTAAGATCTGTAAGATCTCAAAGTGAGATATTTGTCACACAGTTTCGGATCCCAGGCGGCAGACTTCTACGATACAAGGATACAAAAAATTGATCCCATGGTATGACAAATGTCTTAGTTCCAGTAGGGGATATGTTGACAAATAGCGCAACTATTGCTGTATCTGTTTCAATAAATCTTTCCATGAAATTATGTTTTTTTCTGTAAACGATCCAAGGGAAAATCACTTTTTGGACGACCTCGTAATTGCGGTGCAGTGGCCAAAATTTTTATAAGCACTAGTTTTAACATTATTGACATGGTGAAAGGAAAAAATCTGCCCCCATCAGAATAATCTGCTTGTTAGTTTCCCTTTACTGGCCAACCCTCATGCACTGTGTCACAGATGTGTGACAGTGGCACAATGTCCAACACACTATGTGCAGAGGTGCACTCATTACGAGTGACTAAGTGGCCGGGATCCGACGGAATGAGTGCAGTCTTAAATCAGTAAGTTGATTATTTACGCATTATCATATTACTTGCCAGTGAATTCTGCTGTAGGTCTTGAAGTAGGGTCTTATACTTGATAAGAATATTTTCTTATCACTCTTCAAGATATTTTATAATGAAAGAAAGTGAAGTTGTCTATGTTCTACATGATAGGCTACTGCCACATTTCAAATTTATCCATAAATGATCTTAGCTAGTCGATCATATGTCGTGCAATTCTGTAACTCGCACGCACAACGTGCTAACGATATTTGATATCAGTCTCACCTTGTTGATATCCCATTTTTACCTTTAGCTATTGTAAACCAGAACTACACAGTATTTCTTTACTAAAACCTTCACTGTGTTTATTTGTAACATAAAATGTCATGCGTAAGAAAGTTAATAGAACATAATACAAGTCCACACCTGTAGAGTAACGGTCAGCGCGTCTGGCTGCGAAACCAGGTGGCCCGGGTTCGAATCCCGGTCGGGGCAAGTTACCTGGTTGAGGTTTTTTCCGGGGTTTTCCCTCAACCCAATATGAGCAAATGCTGGGTAACTTTCTGTGCTGGACCCCGGACTCATTTCACCGGCATTATCACCTTCATATCATTCAGACGCTAAATAACCTATATGTTGATACAGCGTCGTAAAATTACCCAATAAAAACATAATACAAGCTTTACCTCCTTTCTTAATAAAAAGAATCTTTCTCTTTCGACTCATCACTAAAGGGAAATGATCTGGAGATTATATTATTCTTCACTTAAAACGAGCCGCCACTTACTGCAGACGTGAGCAAACTTGTATACAGACACTACAGTACAGAGTCCGTTCTACCTGCACTGAGGTTGTGTTCACACTTCGACAGCACGAGTTGCCCACCCATGGCCCATACCACATTAGTTGTTTTGTGAAAATATCCTCTACAATATCATTCTTAACTTGCGTTTTCTCTCCGATTATAACGTTTCTAATTTTATCTCTTCTTGAAATGCCTGCTGATCGTCTCCAAATCTAAGGCCAAAAATTTATTTTTGAATGAGTTTTGCAATTGCCAAGTTTCTGCCCCATATAAAGTTGTACTTTTCACAATTGATTTATAAATTTTATATTTAGTTTCAATTCTGATTTCATTATCCCATAATACTTGATTAAGAGTGTATATTGCATATTTTCCTTTCTTCAAACGTTCTTTCATTTCTACATGGTTCCTTCCATCATCTGTGATTGTAACACCTAAATATTTATATTTATTAATATATATATTTAATAAACCTTTATTTTCAAGTATCAGATTTTATTTCTTTCCCCCAATAACCATATAAAGAGATTTTTCAAAATTAAATTTTAATCCACATTTTTCATATATTTGTTGTTTTATTTTTAAAGTTAAATATAATTACTACACTTCAAAAAAGTCACTTTACATGAGAAAAAACGCTGAAAAAATTCTGCAGATTAGCTACAGTTAGGGCACAAATGCAGGTATATTATACTATACTTCGAGTCTCTGCACATACAACTTAGGCTATATCATAATCATGTATGAAGGGGAGAGGATGGTATTTTTTGTGAAAAATGAGTAAATTTGCACAAAAAAAAAATTCTTTAAAAAAACTCTGTGATATGTGTGGAATGCATAGCATAACATTTTGTGGGTATTTGTGCCCTTATCGGATGATGAGTCGGCATTTTTAAACATCCTGCGTTATGGATTTTTAAATCACTCGCCCACTTTTATTGTTGTTTCCGGTAAATTAAATTTTCAAAAAAAAATTTATTTTCTTTAAAATACCCTTTGATATGTGTGGAATGCATTGCATAACATTTTGTGGGTATTTTTGCCTTTATCGGATGTTGAGACGTCATTTTTAAACTTCCTACGTTATGGATTTTTAAATCACACGCCCGCTTTTATTGGTTTCCATGAACTTCATTTTTTTTTTTTGCTACATTACCAGACAAAAATGGATATAAATTTCTGAACTATCTAAGATACATGCATGAAATTTAGAACACACATTCTTTAGACTATTAGGAAACTTTTCTCTGCAACAGAATTTTGTTAATTGATTTCATTTTAAAAATACGTCCGCTTGTTTGCAAGAAAGGAAATCAGAAAATTGTTATTAAATTTTAATTGTTTATTTTACAAACGTAGGGACTAATATCAAAATTCTGTTACAGACAGTTTGTAGAGCATGCTTTTGCAATTACATTGCAGAAAACTGTTTGAATCTGTCTTTAAAAACGGTTTAGATATATCGGTTTTAGTACAATCCTGCATTGGGTATATACATTTTTTTTTTTCAAATTTGGGCTCCAAATATTTTCTTTTTTCAAAATATTTTTATTTGGTTGAGTTGCCACAGCTATGAGCTCTCTACATACAAAAAATTAATATTTTACACCAAATAGGAAAAAAGTTAAAAAAAATACCATCCTCTCCTCTGAAGTATAGTATCTATACTATATATACTCTCAGGCTCAGAAGGTTAAAAATTAAAGAAAAATAGGTTTACTTACATACAAATGCACCTAGTTCAATTACATTTGTAGCCGGAAATGATATCACAGCGGAAAAAAGCCTTTTCCATCCAAACTGCTAATATTAAGAGCAACTAGATTCCGAAAATGAACTCTCTGAATTAGCAGCACAGGAACTGGGGCCCACGTTTGTTATCTAACTGATTTCTTCCACAGGACTCTATCCGAAAGATATATTGAACGTTTGTTTTCCCCAGTGGGAGTCAGGCAACCGCGCCGATACGGTGTTTAGAATAAAAGTAGAGTACAGGCGAATGTTAAATTCAGACATTCCAATTAGAGCCACGTACGGCATGATGAATAGTGCCGAATTTAGACCAGAAGCCAGCTAATGACTCACGTGCGGCGGATACTTCGCGGCTGAGTGGTAACCATTCTCACTCTAATGGCATTCTCCGGTATGAATACCAATACAAGAGCTACAGCGAACATGGAAAGAGAATCTATGTACTTGAAATGACTAATTAAAACAACATTTTCAGTGCTAATATCGTTGTAATCATCATCATCATCATCATCATCATCATCATCATCATCATCATCATCATCATCATCACTGGTTCCATATATGGAATATGGTGTTGCATGTTGGGATCCTTACAGATTAGAACATATTAAGACACTGGAAAAGATTCAAAAACGGGCTCTGAAGTGTTGTCGGAAAAATTCACCATTAAAATGGGACACACTCAAGGACAGGAGAACGCGAATTCGATTATGCGCACTGTTCAAAACATATAGAGGTGAGCCTGCCTGGAGAGAAATAAAAAATAGATTGCAGCCGCCAAATTACTCGTCAAGGAACGACCACTCATATAAATTGAGGGAAAGAAGACAGAGGACGGACATTGGAAAGTTTTCTTTTCTCAATCGTACTATCAGGGACTGGAATGCTTTACCTGCAGACTTACTAAAGGCTTTACCAACAACCAAAAATGCATTTAAAAATAGGCTTAAGGACCTGACTAATAGACGGTAATTATACACAGTATTTAAAGGGTGTAAATGATATGTTGTTATTGAAGTGTTGTATCAGTGAAGAAGTATGTCGTGTCAGTGAAGTGTGCTGTGTAGGTGAAACGTATTCCTGTCAGGGTAGCTTTATAGTTTATAGTGGCAGTGCAAAGTATTTGAACAGTGAAATGTTTTTGAAGTGTTAGTGAAATCAGGATAGAACCGGTGAAATGTGTCGTAGTTCCAGTGCAGTGAGTGAGTTGACAGCGAAATGAGTGTAATGTTGAAAGGTACTTGTGCAGATATGAACATATCATACTCGTGGGTTTTAGTTCGATCTTAGTTTTAAGATACAAATTAGAATATTTCAAATGTTATTTTAAGTGATCGTTTCATTTAATTTAGTATATTCCCTGTTGTTGTTATTATTATTATTATTAATTATTAGTATTAATTATTAGTATTATTATTAATTGTATTTTTAATTAATAAGTTTATTATTGTCTTATTGAGTGTAATTAATTACCACTGCCACCGGGTATATACCCATTGCAGTGTGAATAAATACATACATATCCTATGCCAGCGATGTCAAAGAAAGAGCGCATGAACGACGTTCGATTCCTTCACGTGCTTACGTGCTGGAGTGGAATTCCGTAAACAAAGAAACGAGCAAGACATAGGGGCGGACAAAGTGAAAATGATCTGGTGTCCAGATATAATAATTCGTTACACATTTGTTTACACATTTTTATTAAATTCAGTTATCTGATAGCTGAATAATTTATGTATGCCATACAATAGTCAGCCAAGATTAGTTTTGTAGACTATTATAGCAGAGTACTGTTTTAGTAACTTAAAAATAACATAACAGATGGAATGATTTCTGAATATTCTTGGTTATTACAATTACTATCTTCAGTAATAGCGAAAATAGGGAAAATGAACATTGCAAAATGAAGTTTAATCAGAATAGTGAGCCAAGGTTAGTTTTGCAGACTATTATAGCCGACAGCCATATAAACTTGGAATTTTAATCTGTTTGTTTTTATTGATCATTGCCTATAATTACGCTAATGTGATTCTGACAAATAAACATGATTGATTGATTGATTGATTGATTGAATACTGCTTTATAATGATTTCTGAACATTCTTGGTTATTAAAATTACTGCTTTATCTTCTGTAACGGCGAAAATAAGGAAAATTAATATTTGAAAATGAAGTTTCGCCAGAACCGTTCCTACGATTTCTGTTCGATACCGTCTTGTAATATTTGGAACTACAGTAGAACCTGTATTACCCGTGTAATGAAGGGGGTGGAGTGAACGGTTAATCGAAAAAATCGGATAATCCGTACCATAAAAGGTTTTCATAAATTAAGTGCATAATACAGTTTCGTAATTTTCTCCGTGGTCTTTTGTTTTAATACGCTAGGTAGTGGATCAGAAGTTCATTAATTTAACTCTGGTTTTCAACGACCAGTTTTTAATGGCCAAGGAAATTCCTTATGATGGCTGTCTGTGGAAAGATAGGAATAGTACAGATCTCATGTAGTAGAATTACATACTCATATAAAGTATATTTGATTTTTTTAAATCGCGCACAAATGTAATTCCTTTCTCATATTCTCATGCGACGTGAGCCACAGTTTTTTTTTTCACAAACCACTATTACTTTTTCGTAGCACAACACGTTTTCTTTTGACACCTGTGGAAGACATTCTACATAGAAGTTAGACGGTACTGCCACTCGAAGAGTAGATCATACTGTGTAAGGGTAAAGGTTTGTATAAAAACACTCTGTAGAAAAAATTCGTCCTAATATAATGTAGAGTACTTCATATTTTTTTCTGCAGAAAAAAAAAGAGCGAGATAGAAAGAGAGTCGGATAATCCACCAATCGGTTAATAGGGTGACGGAAAATCGGGGTTCTACTGTATGTTATTTGAAGTAGCAAGTCGAACCGTAGCACTTATACTGTCATCAGATAATTTGGCCCTTAGTCTTGACTTTGTTAGCTTCAGAAATAAAAAAAATTGTTCACATACATATGAGCTACCGACAATTGTTATAATTTGAGTTGCAAATTTACGGACCATAGGATTCAGTTCAGGGCTCAAACATTTGTAAAAGGTAAGGAGGTCCTGATTATTATATGCATGTTTTAATAACGTTCTATTCCCAAAATCAATTATTTCTAGCTGCAATCTAGTGGTACAGTTTCTATGTTTGCAGCAAGAGGTCGATAGAAAAGTTCTAGTTTAGTTCGCTGGGTGCATGATTAATGCCAACTGTATATTGTACAACCCTCACTGAAGCACGTATTCGTACCTGGTGCGCTCTGCGTGCTCCACTAGCGCAAGCGTTCTCGTAGCGCATATACGCTCTGATTGACATCACTGTCCTATGCAGACGCTGATTTGCAGAAACTTACTCCTTTATTTTCTATCACACTTCCTTCAATTTATTATTCCATCAGATTTCAGCACCCTAATCTACACCATTTTCCCACCTCCTTTCCGTTCTTCTCACTCCAAGTTATCCCCTTCTGTGGCAACAATCAGCCTTATATTTCTTTGATCAATATTGAGTTCTGCAAATATACCTTTCAGATGTAGCTCCCTGTGAAGCAGACTCCCTGTTCCGGGACCGGATATCGAACCCGGGACCTTTGGCTGAGCGCCCAACGCTCTACCGAGTGAGCTACTCAGGAACTGCACCCGACACCGTTTCAATTTTTCCATTTATATTCCATACTTCAAAAATGGCAGTATACGGATACAGTACATCAGTTATTCATAGATTTCAAAAAGGCATATGATTCGGTTAAGAGAGAAGTTTTATATGATATTCTTATTGAATTTGGTATTCCCAAGAAACTAGCTCGATTAATTAAAATGTGTCTCAGTGAAACGTACAGCAGAGTCCTTATAGGTCAATTTGTGTCAGATGCGTTTCCAATTCACTGTGGGCTAAAGCAAGGAGATGCACTATCACCTTTACTTTTTAACTTTGCTCTAGAATATGCCATTCGGAAAGTCCAGGATAAGAGAGAAGGTTTGGAATTGAACGGGTTACTTCAGCTGCTTGTCCATGCGGATGACGTGAATATGTTAGGAGAAAATCCACAAACGATTAGGGAAAACACGGGAATTTTACTTGAAGTAAGTAAAGAGATAGGTTTGGAAGTAAACCCCGAAAAGACAAAGTATATGATTATGTCTCGTGACGAGAATATTGTACGAAATGGAAATAGAAAAATTGGAAATTTATCTTTTGAAGAGGTGGAAAAATTCAAATATCTGGGAGCAACAGTAACAAATATAAATGATACTCGGGAGGAAATTAAAACACAGAATAAATATGGGAACTGCCTGTTATTATTCAGTTAAGAAGCTTTTATCATCCAGTCTGCTGTCAAAAAATCTGAAAGTTAGAATTTATAAAACAGTTATAATACCGTTTGTTCTTTATGGTTATGAAACTTTGAGAGAGGAACATAGGTTAAGGGTGTTTGAGAATAAGGTTCTTAGGAAAATATTTGGGGCTAAGAGGGGTGAAGTTACAGGAGAATAGAGAAAGTTACACGACACAGAACTGCACGCATTGTATTCTTCACCTGACATAATTAGGAACATTAAATCCTGACGTTTGAGATGGGCAGGGCATGTAGCACGTATGGGCGAATCCAGAAATGCATATAGAGTGTTGTTGGGAGGCCGGAGGGAAAAAGACCTTTGGGGAGGCCGAGACGTAGATGGGAAGATAATATTAAAATTGATTTGAGGGAGGTGGGATATGATGATAGAGACTGGATTAATCTAGCTCAGGATAGGGACAAATGGCGAGCTTATGTGAGGGCGGCAATGAACCTCCGGGTTCCTTAAAAGCCAGTAAGTATATTCCATACCTCAATTGGGCTGACAAGACGCCAGAAACCCAACATGAGTGCACACAAACTCTATGTGCCTTGAATTGTGACTCAATATTGAGTTTCATCACGGACTCATTTAAATGCCTCTTGCCAATTCAAATGTTTTTTAATCACATCTGGTAAAATTAAATATTCTAATGTTTTATTTTCAAAAGGAAAATATTTTTACAAGTTTTATGGGTGTTGCAGCACTTACTCATAGAGAGATCAGCTGTTTGTGTGTTTTTCAAGGAGCTATTGTTGAAGAAATAGTTTGAGAGATTACACTGTTAATTCCAGAGCTCCAGAATCATGGAACTTTTTACTCTGTAGTATATTCTTCCTGACATTTAATTTTAGAGCCCTATTTATGCCTTATGCCAGTCTTGTGAAGGTCAATGGCCACTACAAGGGGGTTGTTTTGTTTTTGTACATATTTTGAAGTCATGATATTGTTCCCCTATCTGAGATTGTTTATAAAGGGTTCGTTGCAAATTAATGTTAGGTTCTTGTAATTCACGTTATGCCATTAGTGCAGGGGTTCCCAACCGGTGTGCAGCGCAGCTCCATGGGGTGTGTCACGAAATTTTGAAATTGAAAAATAAATGTTATTGCATCCAGAAAGTGTCTTTACAACGCATTTTTTTATTTGCAACGAAGTTTTTGATATGGTACATTTTATTTTGAGACAGACTTTATTAATGAAACGTGAAAACCTGCAACAATGCTCAGTTCAATTTTTCAACCATAAGGACACGTATTGAGAAACTCTGTGCAACCCACCAAGCGCAGACTTCACCACATTAATTTAAATAGGCGAGTTTTCAAGAACGTTAAGAAAAAATTTTTTTACGGACATCCAGCATAGATAGGTTGGAATTTTTGACAAATACACTTGTTTTTTCCTAGTGCCACTCAAGTTGCTGCTTTTTCTTTTAGGATTTTCGATTGCGTCAACCTATCTACAACACTGGATCTCCGACACTACATAGAAATGCTTTTTTTTCTGGCAGAACGAGCTGGAACGGTGTTCCGCCATCTTTTTGTTGCATTTTTCATCATGGAACCGAAATATGTGTGAATAACTAAGTGTTTAATATAATTGAAGGGTTCACAGCCATATTGGGCAAGCGCCATACATTAAAAACGGAGAAAGTAAGGGTTAAAATTAAATGAATGCCATAATTCATTGAAACATACAGCAAGTAATATAAAGTATGCACACTAAAACTAAATGATATGCCAATCTTTATTAAACTATGGTATTCACTTAACTTTAACCATTGCTTTCTCCGTTTTTAATAAATGGCGCTTGGCCCACTATGGTTCTGAACCCTTCAATTCTTCTTTGAATTCCGCTTAGATCTTGAACGTTTAGTTGGACGAAAAGAAGGTTAAAACGACAAAATTCCCGTGCACTGAACAGTAATCTCTTTTGATCCTAAAATTAGAGCAGGAGTTTAATATTTTTCATACAGTTCAGGACTAATTTTGAAAATTTTGACACTTTATCTCCCCGTCCGCTATAAAAATATTCTACGCAGAGTTCGACCACCTTTTCCTCCAGAAGAAAAGTAGTGGTTATTATTATATATTATTACTATTATTATTATTATTATTATTATTATTAAAAAGGTAAAGGTATCCCCGTAACATGCCATGAAGGCACTTGGGGGGCATGGAGGTAGAGCCCCATGCTTTCCATGACCTCGGCACTAGAATGAGGTGATGTGGTCGGCACCATACTCTGACCGCCTTTTACCCCCGGGAAAGACCCGGTAATTATTATTATTATTATTATTATTATTATTATTATTATTATTATTATTATTATTATTATTAAAATCAAATAAGCTTGTCGCGATATCTTGGACGTTCAATAAATTGTGTCGTCAGTCAAAAAAGGTTGGGAACTACTGTATAGTGTACAGGTTTTCTAAAAATATAATGGAGAAGGAACTTCTTGACTAAATCAGAAGGAATAATTGTCTTAATAAACTATTATTAGTCACAATAAATAAACATTTTATTTCCTAAAGCAATTCCCTTCCTCTACAAGACCCGATAGAGTTGAAGATTGATCGATTCTTCGGTTTAGGATTTCCTTCTAGGTCAAGTTTAAAATACAAGCTTTTCAGGTGCAAGATGTCTCAGCGTCAAATGCCTTGCTTTAGGCACAAGTTAATATTCATACTCAGAGCAGGCACTGCGGATGTTCTGTACATCCCATATGTCCCATGCTGCAGGCCGCATCAACACGGAGTGATTGTTCTTGACAGGTAGTTTGGGATGCCAGTGTTAAGCACCCATTACTGCACCTTAATGATAACTGTCTCAACCGAGGTACAAACACGGGCTATCCATAATCAAGGCTACGTGATATAGCACATAATATCCCCATTCAAGCTGATGTTCGCCATTACGTCAAAATTATTTGCAACATCGTTACTTATGCCGAGCAATAGTGTCCAAATGGATGCTCATAAAATTAGTTTATATGGCTACACAACAAACACACATACTATGTATGTATATTGGTGTGATTATTATATGAAAGCCAGCGCTGCATGAAATCTAAGCTGCTCGATAGATACGACTCATCTCGAGTTCACTTTCGGATAGTCTACTATCAGTCTATTTCAATTGAAGAGTCCACTGCAAGAATGATGGATGTCATTTGGAATACATTTTGCAGGAGAAGCAATTGAAAGTTTGAAATTCTTAGCGCTCAAAGCTTAACTGAGATTTTCCAATCATTACTGGACAATGACTATCAGTGTTAATGCCATATAACTCTCTATGTACATTCTAAATGTATTAAGGGTATATGCACGTGAACGATCACAAATATTCTCAGAAAATGGAGGCTCTAAATTTCTAAAATTTTATAAGAAAATGAACTCATAATTGAACGAAAATTACAAGATACCACAACAAGACTTATTGGAACTTAAATATTTGATAAAAGTATAAAAAGGTTACTAATATTTATTAGATTTCACTTTTTATTTTAAATTAAATTTTCCCAAGTTTAAAAATTTTCACACATATTATTTCATAACTTCACAACCATTAAAGATAAAATTCTGAAATTTTGTACACTGATTTAACATGTATTTATGCAAAATGTAGACTACAATAATGCACATTTCTTTGAAAATAGAAAAATTAGGTCACAAAACATTATGTAAATTTTAATATATTTTATATAGGACAAATAAAAAATTAATTGTATTAAAATAAAGAATTCTATATGTCTGAGGGTGGTCTACTTTTCAGAAATAAATGTTCATTACATGCAGGAAAAATATGAACGATGTCAGGGAGACCATAAAAATGTTACGGTTACCAAATGATGTAAGTGCAGAATTTTGTTCTTTTTTTTTTCATAATGTGATAAAACTGGTTTGAAAAATATTATTAGTAACCTTTTTTATACTTTTATCAGATATTTAAGTTCTAATAAGTTTTGTTGTGGTACCTTGTAATTTTTGTCAAATTGTGAGTCCACTTCCTTATAAAAGTTTAGAAATTTAGAGCCTACATTTTCTGATAATATTTGAGGTCTTTCATGTACATATACCCTTAAGCTATGCATTGACAGTCTTGGTTCATTTTCGACAAGAAAGTGACATCCATCATTCTTGCAGTGGACTCTTCAATTATTATTGCCCATGGCTAGAAATGGGAACGATATATCGGTTTTTACGAAATACCGATATTTTCGTTTCGATGTAGCGATATATCGATATCGAAATTTTGATTCAATATATCGTATAATAAATCGGTTTTCTCACAAGTTTGTCGATTTTTTTTTTTTGTGGAATTATTCTATCAACAACAACAAAATCCACACTAGACAACTCCGATAATTCCCAAGAGATGGCGCTACTGAAGGTGGACAGTTACATAATTGTGCAACCTCACTCAATACCTTGTTCTAATTGGCTGGACTGGAATTCTAATTCAAACTGTTTAATATGCAGCACCAAATTCAAAATGCAGAGTGCGCGAACGTGAGACAGACGGGAGATTTTAATATTGTTATTAATGTTCTCCAATGCAGTCTACATCTGTGGAGAACGGTCAGCGCGTCTGGCCGCGAAACCAGGTGGCCCGGGTTCGATTTCCGGTCGGGGAAAGTTACCTGGTTGAGGTTTTTTCCGGGGTTTTCCCTCAACCCAGTATGAGCAAATGCTGGGTAACTTTCGGTGCTGGATCCCAGACTCATTTCACCGGCATTATCACCTTCATCTCATTCAGACGCTAAATAACCTAAGATGTTGATAAAGCGTCGTAAAATAACCTACTAAAAAAAAAATTCTCCAATGCAGGTGCAACTCCCACTCTGAAAGGGAATCGTCTGATCTCAAAACGAGTATCAAAACTTTTATTTCTATATTCTGAAATGGAAAGAGAAACAAGGATTTAATACCGATGTGACATTTGTTTACGTCTATGATTTCTATGCACAACCTAGTGCTGACATTGTTTTCTTATTATATCTTTTAATGCATAAAAATTCTATCCCTATAATCATCACCATTGTTGTTTGGAATGTTGGAGTGTAACAATAACTTGCAATGGGAACTTACTATAGAAGGATTGTATCAAATCAACTGTGAAGTTTGTTAAAACTTGTAACATTCTAAGTACGGTTTACTTACATTTAAAAATAATTACAAGTTCTGTTTACTTACATTTAAAAATGATTACGATGTTAGGTAGAAAAGACCATTATATCTGTGTCCTGGATTGAATACTATATAACGTTAGAATAATTGAATCATGTCCCAATATGAAATACTCAACCATGTAGAGTTCATTTAACTCTTTCCAACTATATTATTTAAGCTCCCTTGCCTCCACCATATTAATTTCAATGGTAAAAATGAATATTAAAATTTAGTAATTTTATTGTAATACGGTAAATGTACGCCTAAAAATGCAATTTGCTTACGGAATAGCGATATATCGATATATTTTCTGCGATATATATCGTTTATCGAAATTAGGTTTGCAATATATTGCAATATCAATATATCGGTATTTAATTTATTTTCTCCATCACTACCCATGGGGCACAGAGTGCAATTTTCCCAGTCTAGATGGACAAAAATCAAATTTCGACTTGTTTAGTTAGGCATAGGTGAATATGAATTCATGTTCTTTAACATTTAGAAAATTCTGTGAGAAGTATCTTTTACTGTTTTATCAGCGGCAAGCTGTATTTAGAAGGGTATGAACAATGAGTTCTTCCTAACACATCTCGCTCCGGTTCAGTCGTAGACAGAGAGGCTTACTACGTGGGTGAAAAAGAGCCAATTGTTAGTGATTTATTGTGTTGCAGGAAATGGAATCTGTTCACGTTCAGATAAGTACGTTCTTACTAATATAAATTTAATTACATGTTTGTAAACTATTTTTCTTCTTACAGTACGGTTTAAATATTACAATTGAAAAAAAAATGTTTTTAAAGTTCTCCAAATATAATATGAGTTCTAGTACAGCCGGTCACGTTCGGTTACAATTCCTTCACCATGTAATACAGCTTTATTTAGAGTGTTGAATCCCTGTTTTAAAGTTTGCGCGTTCTTGAGCATTTATCAGTAATTATTTTTTTCAGTTGTGGGCATACGGTATCTCTTCCAAGTTTGGCTTAACAGCGGAAAAGAATCATGGAATAGGGAAGTTTCTAATCACTGTGTGAGTGTTTTAAGCCTCTAAATTATTCACATGACATCGAATACCAGGTTAAAAATACATTGGAACATTTTTATCTATACTTAATAAACGCACAGTGAATCAGAAAGCAAATCACTAGCTCGACAAAATTAATAACTTCACTGTATTTTAACGAATTGTTAAGAAACTTTGTATATGACTTACAGGTGGCACGAATGTTTGTGTACAAACTCTGATTACCCTTTATAGCGGGTACATTTTGACAGAATTAATAACTTCACTGTATTTTAACGAATTGTTAAGAAACTTTGTATATGACTTACAGGTGGCACAAATGTTTTGTCTACAAACTCTGATTACCCTTTATAGCGGGTACATTTTGACAGAATTAATAACTTCATTGTATTTTAACGAATTGTTAAGAAACTTTGGAAATGACTTACAGGTGGCACAAATGTTTTCTGTACAAACTCTGATTACCCTTTATAGCGGGTACATTTTGACAGAATTAATAACTTCACTGTATTTTAACGAATTGTTAAGAAACTTTGTAAATGACTTACAGGTGGCACAAATGTTTTGTGTACCAACTCTGTTTACCCTTTATAGCGGGTACATTTTGACAGAATTAATAACTTCACTGTATTTTAACGAATTGTTAAGAAACTTTGGAAATGACTTACAGGTGGCACAAATGTTTTGTGTACAAACTCTGATTACCCTTTATAGCGGGTACATTTTGACAGAATTAATAACTTCACTGTATTTTAACGAATTGTTAAGAAACTTTGTATATGACTTACAGGTGGCACAAATGTTTTGTGTACAAACTCTGATTACACTTTATGGCGGGTACATTTTGACAGAATTAATAACTTCACTGTATTTTAACGAATTGTTAAGAAACTTTGTAAATGACTTACAGGTGGCACAAATGTTTTGTGTACAAACTCTGATTACACTTTATGGCGGGTACATTTTGACAGAATTAATAACTTCACTGTATTTTAACGAATTGTTAAGAAACTTTGTATATGACTTACAGGTGGCACAAATGTTTTCTGTACAAACTCTGATTACCCTTTATAGCGGGTACATTTTGACAGAATTAATAACTTCACTGTATTTTAACGAATTGTTAAGAAACTTTGTATATGACTTACAGGCGGCACAAATGTTTTCTGTACAAACTCTGATTAACCTTTATAGCGGGTACATTTTGACAGAATTAATAACTTCACTGTATTTTAACGAATTGTTAAGAAACTTTGTATATGACTTACAGGTGGCACAAATGTTTTCTGTACAAACTCTGATTACCCTTTATAGCGGGTACATTTTGACAGAATTAATAACTTCACTGTATTTTAACGAATTGTTAAGAAACTTTGTATATGACTTACAGGCGGCACAAATGTTTTGTGTACAAACTCTGATTATCCTTTATAGCGGGTACATTTTGACAGAATTAATAACTTCTCTTCTATATAAAAGATTTTTATGACACATAGTACGGAAGTTGCTGATAGGCATATATTTTTGTGCAGAAACAATATTTACGGTTCCGTTAGATGAACTACCCCTTTATAACGAGCATTCAAACAAAATTAGTAACTTCTTTCCTATCTAACAAATTCTTATGAAACTTTATACAGAAGATACAGGTGGAATATGCCTTTTTGAAATCTATGAATAACTGATGTACTGTACCCTTATACTCCCATTTTTTCTCCAATATCTGTCGAATACAAAAAATGTAATCAATAGTCGACCTATTACGCCTACAACCACACTGATGATCCTCAATAATTTCATCTACAAAGGGAATTAATCTTCTGAAAAGAATATTGGACAAAATTTTGTACGACGTCAACAAAAGTGATATTTCTCGAAAGTTACTGCAGTTAGTCTTGTCCTCCTTTTTAACAATAGGTACAATTATGGACTCCTTCCATTGTTCTGGTACAATTTCCTTTTCCTAAATAGCAAGTACAACCTTATAAATGTCGCTAGATAATGCACTTCCACTCTCTTGTATTAATTCTGCTGGAATTTGATCGATACCTGGAGACTTGTAATTTTTCAGCTTTTCTCTCGCAATTTCGACTTCAGAAAGTGTGGGTTCGGTTATAAATGGCTCAGCTGTTTGTATTTATTATATTATTATTATTATTATTATTATTATACGTGTATAGATAGTTCGTTTTAGTTTTACCCATTGACTGTAAAACGATCAGTCAGTTAAGCTATTCAAAACCTCTTTATGTTCCCTGTACGCCTGACCTAGTTCCCTTTCTATTACGTTGTAAAAAATTGCATAGACATTTTTGTCGTTAACTTCAAAGGCTTTTACGTTTAATCACATGTGTACATGAAGAAATCGGTTAGTTTTATGAATCAACTACTCTGAAAAGAGACTTTGATCCAATTTCGTGACGCTGTACGCAAGGAATTTGCTGTCCTTCCTACTGATGCGTTAGGCGTCGAATTTTCCACATAACTGTACTTCTCATGCCAATACTAAAAGCCCTGTGGAATTTAATCATGGCAGACAGCCATTTTCCTGGGGCACGCACATAAGCTTTTTAATATAACGGGGAAACTTGACGTGTGGATTATCTAGCTATGTCCCCCTCCACGTATTTATTGTTACTTATTAACAACGTCTATCCCGGGAACTATTAAATAATGCCGCTGCTGAAGCGGGGAACATTTTTAAGCCGAGTACACAGTCGGAGGTAGATGGAATTTTCCTATTAAACATTTCACTTCTATCTCGTGTATAAACATATTCTGTCAAGTTTCATGTTCATAAGGCCATGATAAGCTAGCCGTGGTGTTTATGGTAATGGAAGTGCAGCACTGACATTACATAGAAATCAGAGTGATGTGTTCGAATCTCGTATTAGGCAAGCATAACTCGTATTTCGTAAATGTGTACTACAATCCGAGGCTATATACAGGGTGATCCACGAAGATCGTTTCATACTCTAGGACAGTCATGTCAACTGATGCCCATAGGAGCAAGCGCACGATTTAGAGCTCCAGGAGAGCCTGAGCTCTTTAAAGCGGAAAAGAAAGAGACAGAGGAGAGAGGTAGTATATACCGCTTGGTCGAGCTTATACAGGGATGGCCAGCACTTATTAAATAGATAAAGGGAAGAGAAATTATTAAAACTGTGTCCATGTTAATTTTTAGATTTGTCTGAGAAGTAGCCTATAAGTGCATTATAAGAATGTAAGTTTTAATTTTAATGCTCATTTTTAACGAGCTTGCTTTCTTATTCAAATGGAATATTTTCTCAACTTACTTTACAGAAAAGTGAAATTTTCAGATATATTTATTTAGTAGCCTTACAAGTACTGAAACAATGTTTTCATAAATCTAATACACAATATAATAATAGCTAATACATTATAGTTCATGGAATTGCTTGTTGAATACCTGTCAGGTTGCGCAACTTCGCTTTAACCCATGACATATAGTAGATATCGTAACTATGTTGTTGTAAAATTGACAATTAATATGTAATCTATTTATTATTATTATTATTATTATTATTATTATTATATTATTATCAGTTGTCAGTTATCATTATCATCATTGCTATCTCTGTTTTCTTTCTTTTCTCTTGTATTAGGTCGATGAGAGCTCTATAGTGTTCTTTTTACTCTGTTGACCCTCTATAGGGCTTTAACTTAATTTGTATTATTTTCATCAGTGTTTGTATTTCTTTTTTGTATTTATATGTGCTATCTGGTAGGATGGAAGAGAAGGCCTTATGGCCTTAATCCTGTCAGATTAAATAGAAAAATTATTATTATTGTTATTATTATTATTATTATTATTATTATTATTATTATTATATTGTAAATACGTATTACTGAAGATGTGTATCCCCCCTTAATTAGTCCGGATTAATGAGGTTTTACTGTACATTTTACCCAAGACTTTGTGTCGCTGCTATCAGCTGTACTGTAACATACACACTACAGACATCCAGAGAAAGAAGTTGATAAGGATACGTGTTATGGAAGAAATAACTGTGATTTTATCCAAAACTATTCAAAATCAGACACATGTATATGAACTTTAAACTTCACAATATCAGGAATCAGATCCTAGAGTATGGCACAATCTTCGTGAATCACTCTGTAGTTGACAGTTTTGCTGTAAAGTAACTATGGGACATGATATGCAAAGAAAAAAGTTCTCTACTTGACCACGCTTTCCCATTTCTCTTTTTTCTTATCTCTTTCTCCCACCCCCTCCCTCCTACGTTTTTTTATCTTATTTGTATTACTAACCATATGTTAATCCATATTTAATTAATGACAATATTTACATATTTATTTGGCAATGGACAGACCAGAAGAGGCCAGTCAAACTCACTTGAAGGGGAAAGTATAACGTCAACTTTGCTCCAAAACTTTTAGACACGATTGATGTTCATGCACCGCTCTCAATCTCAAACTTTCTTCAGTGGCGGGTAGTACATAAACTCCTGTTGTAAAAACAATCACCACTTTAAACATAAATTAGGATATGGTTGATACGTCCACACACAAACTATTAAACATTCATCTATTAGTGATTAACTGATCGTAGACAACTCTTGTTTTGCACAAATGTATCAATATTCGGCTGGATTGTGTTAGTAGAGCAAAGACAAGATGACAATCGTTTATCCTCGAGCTTGCAGCTGATTTAGTTTTGGATTAATTAAAAAAAATACTGTTCACAAGAATATATCGACACAGACATTGCAATTATACGACCTGCAAGATATTTCATGTTAAGATACATTTCTATTGCCAATAACTAGTACATAAATCTCGGCCACTTTTCCGTAATGTTTTTATGAAACTCTTGATAACAAAGCATTTAACCATTTTGTCATTTATGAAATTAAAAAATCTCAAACAAAAACAAAATTCCATAAAATAAGCAACACAATAACAATTTTAAATAATTTCAGATCTGTAAGTTTGTTTTTCCCATAATCTTTGCCATGGACAGCATTAAAATCACATCTTATATTACAATGCCATATATAACGGAATTGAATGGAACATAATAGACATTCAGCTTTATTATCTATCTCAACAACAAAATAATCATATTCCCATTCTTCATTGAAGCTGTATATTGGTACTGTAGACAGTGCTATTTCCAAATATTCTGTAAACTACTGGCCAATGAATGTTTACGTTCTGCAGGTAACGACTAACTAAACCGAATGAAAACAGAGTCGCGGATAGGAGGTGGGGGAAGTACCGAAGCACCGAAAAAGCACGAAGTCGACTTTCAAAACGCAACATATTAACGAACTCGTGCAATGAGGCAATTGGAGGGAAAAAACTGAGATGTTTCTACTCTTTTAACGGCATGTATGTATGTGACATAAATTATTATGCTTGGAAACAAAAATTGTTATTTTATTTGAACCATACTAAAATAAAAAGAGGTAAAATTGATAGGAGATGTGTCTATGTATGTATGTCGGTTTTACTTTAAGTAGTCTAATACAGAAATATCTGATGCTTTGTTTTCTGGGGTCAGGGGCACTGAAGACTAGTTATTTCTTTAATTTGTGCCGCAATTTGTCGATACTTTCTCAACAAAGAATGCATGCACCGTGAATCAAATAATCAAGTGCTTCTAAAGTATTTCGCCCAGGGAAATTTATTCGAATGTAACGAAGATAAGTTATTTTTTGAACTAGTGACCTGAACTAAAGAAGAAAAATCAACAGAATTTTCTGCAAGACTTAAAACATCAAGCAAACTTCTCTTAACAATTTATTAATAAAAAGACGAAGAATTAAGTCTTTCAGCGTAAAGTATAACATAAACATATGATAAAACAATAACTAAAAAAGAAGTGACGTTTGAATGTTACAGGCAACCATAGCCTTCGGAAGTGTATATTGTACATAAGGAAAATACCCCGTTTTTATCATTTTGTTCCAAGGCAAAATTTATTCCATTTGTATTATATTTTTCTCCTAAAAAATTACTCTTCTTTTAGAAAAATGCTCATCTTTTATATTACCACTTTTTGGCAAAAAAAAAGTCTCTACAAACACAGAACACGGCTGCTTACAATGGTAACTACCTACCATTGTTAAAGGACAATATTTGCTGATGATATTGTGTTTATGGCAACTTCAGAAGATAATTTACAACGTTTGGTTTACAACTTTAATCAAATGGCAGAAAGTTTCAATATGAAAATCTCAACTGACACATCTAAAGGAACCAGTCTGTAGCAAAATTTGCATCAATAATAAGATCATCGAACAAGTGAAAAATTTTAGTTATCTCGGTTACCAGATTTCATATGAAGAAGAAAAAGATTTGAATGAGAAAATTATTAAATTCAACAGAGCAATGGGGATAAATAATCAGCTATTCAAACCAATCTTAATACAAAAACACACGCGTACCAGAATTTATAAAACATTGGCCAGACCTTTACTCTGTTTTGGTAGTGAAGCTTGGACGTTTCGTAATATTGAGTCACAAAGATAAACGGCGGCAGAAATGAGATTTATGCATCGTACAGCGGGATACACGAGAATGGATCACATTAGAAATTTTGACATTATGAAAGAACTGCAGATTGAACCGATTACGGAATACCTACAGAAATACAGACAAAACTGGAGATCACATGTCATCAGAATGCCTCGTTCTAGATTTCCACGCCAAATTTTAAATTACCATCCTGTGGGCAAGAGATCCTTGGGCAGACCGTTCAAGCGTTGGCAAGAGACCGTAACGGGCCACTAGGCCCAATATATGCAAGGATGATGATGATGATGATGATGATGATGATGATGATGGTACAGAGAAAATATTCGTCTTTTAGGTAAATATTCGTACCGGTATTTCATTTTCTGATTTATATTAGACCTATCAATTTTGTAGTCCAGAGGTGATACTCATCTTTTATTCCCTGACTTTTTTTTTCAATTTTAAAGTGTTTGTAGCTATGTTCGAAGGAAACCTGAGCGCCGAAAAGACCTAATTATTGCCTCGGATTCTACATTTTATCCCTAGCTATATTTATTCGTTGTCAGTCTTTTCTTTTATGTTGTCTTAAGGGGAGTAGGTAGTGATGCCTGTGCGATTAAAAAATTTCAGCACAAAAGTTTAGTTCAATATTTCTAGACTTTTAGTGTTCAGAGTAGAACAAAAATTTCCAGGGTTATACAATCAATGATCCTGAATTCAGTGGTATAAAAGACAACTAATTAGTTTCGTATCCTTCTGCTAAAGAAGGGCCCTAACTGATAACCTGTTTTCCACTTTGCTAAGCGCACCTCAGTCTTCAGGTGCACATTACTTGCTACAATCTTCACTCATATACCTTTTATTTTTTCTAAATTATCTAGTAATATATATTGTAAATTCTAAAGCAAAATTTAGTTAAATATTTCACCCTTAGTGAAACAGAAAATAATACTGAACTTTGTTTAATATTTTTTGCAATTTTTTCAATGCATATATACTTTTTCTCTCGTGTTATGAGTGTGATATTCTCAAACCCGTAGGTCTACTATGTAGAACACAGGCTTCAGAGAACACTGTAAAAATTTCATGTAAATTTATTCAGTAGTTTCAGAGAAAAATGCACTTAAGTTTGAAAAATGTCAACTTGTGGCAAACTGCATTAAAAAAAAATTAGAGTGTATGAATTGCATGCACTGCCAAATTTAGAGAGGCCTTTTAAAGATCCTATCTGCAGAAATATCTCCCGCAATATTTATAATGTTTTTAAAAGAGCAAGTTTTGTACTTTTTTAAAACACAAAATAAAAAATTGGATTTTTGACCCATAATCATTACCTAGTTCCCTTAAATAGGCCTTATCGTGCCGAATCTAATTCACGTAACTCCCACCGTGTGACTGACAGGTATAAACAGAGAGAAAAAAGGCAAATGGACGAACAGATGTACAGATGAACGAGCGGATGAATACATGAATGGCAGATAGATAAGTAGGCCTAGACGGATGGAAAAAACAATCTCAGAGACAAACAAGCGCATGGATGGGTGAAAGAGAGACATATAGGTAAATAAATCAAAGAGAACAAAAACGCAAGGAAGGTAGAAAAGAAGAAAAGAAACAAAATGCTATGGGAAAACTGTAGATAATGAAGGAACAACTGAAATACGAGAAAGTTTTTTGCTTTTTATAAAATATCTACATCCGACGCTACCACGTTCGTCAACAGCTGACCTAACAAGGTTCATAATTATGTGAAGTTATTGGGATGTAGAAGGAACTAAAAATAAAGAACGTTAAAGCCAAATTGAAAGCTCGAGAACAGCTTTCAGATGCTTCGCCTCGTTATCAAACAGGACGTGAAAGAAAGGGTGAGAACGACTTTCAAGTACATCCAATTTTGAAGAATTTACAAGTGAAATTTTAGAGTTAGGCCGCCTGTCTGTCAAACTGTCAAGCCCATTGAGCTATATTCAGGATTTTAATTGAATTTTGTATTAGGGAATTCTTGCTCCAATTCCCATATAAATAAGGTTCCTGTAATAGAAATCTCTCTTCAGAAAATCACCGAACAATCAACTCGTAATTTCAAGATCGAGAATATGAAATTGGGGCAACGGTTGATGTGTTGCTTTGATGATGCTAGCAAAATAGGTTTTAGGTTCGAATCCCGAGTCTGAAGGTTTTCTCAGTTTGAGCCGCATAGCGTCACGAAGATTTCGCTGAAGGTCTGTTTAGAGTCATGTCACAAAAAGATAAATAAAAATTCGGTTTTAAGGTAAACTTCACGAATGGCATGTAAATTTTGTAAGAAGGCAGATTTGTCAATTGTAAAAATTGCCTAATACTAGGACGAATAAAAAAAATAGTGTACGCACTTCTACGCTTTCCCATTGTTGGTGGCGGACCTGACAACTAGTGGCGCTTCGATCGCTAAGATCTATCGGTTGTCTGAAGTCAGACACCTCGAAAATAATATATTTCTCGCTCGTTTAATGAACGTTTCTAGGGGTTGTTAATATGCTCTGTTGTTGAGGATTATATATATATAAAATATAAATAAGGCGCCTGTAATAGAAATCTCTCTTCAGAAAATCACCGAACAATCAACTGGTAATTTCAAGATCGAGAATATATGAAATTGGGGCAACGGTTGATGTATAGTTTTGATGATGCGAGCAAAGTAGGTTTTAGGTTCGAATCCCGACTCTGAAGGTCTTGTATTTTTTCAGTTTGAGTCGCATAGCGTCACGAAGATTTCGCTGAAGGTCTGTTTAGAGTCATGTCACAAAAAGACAAATAAAAATTTGGTTTTAAGGTAAACTTCACGAATGGCATGTAAACTTTGTAAGAAGGCAGATTTGTCAATTGTAAAAATTGCCTAATACTAGGACGAATAGAAAAAATAGTGTACGCACTTCTACGCTTTCCCATTGTTGGTGGCGGACCTGACAACTAGTGGCGCTTCGATCGCTAGGATCTGTCGGTTGTCTGAAGTCAAACACCTCGAAAATATATTTCTCGCGCGTTTAATGAAAGTTTGTAGGGGTTGTTAATATGCTCTGTTGTTGAGGGTTATGTAGATGTCTTCAATTTGTTGTGCTTTGAATTAACCAGTGGCAAAAGAATATTGTGTGGTGGTTTACAAATTAACTACAAAAATGCCGTACTGTTTTGTTCCGGGTTGTAGATCGGAATACAGTAGAAAAAGTGTAACGAGACATTTCTTTTCATATCCCAAAGAAAAAGATGAGTTTGGGAAATGGGCCAGAGCAATTCCGCGGAAAAATAGGCAGTTTTCGGTAAATAACCGTATTTGTGATGTGCATTTTTGCGAATACATGATTATAAAATCAGACTATTTTATTATAAAAAGTAATAAGACAGAAATACCGCGAGTGCGTTGAAAATTACAACCAGGAGCTTTACTTCACATTTTTCCTAATTTACCGAAATGATGAAATATATGAAAATAAACGTTACGGAGTGGTAATATTCGATGAGGTCAAACTCAGAGAAGAAATTCAATTTAATAATTGTTCCCTTAAAGTGGACGAATTTGTTGATTTCGGAGATCTCACGACTGATGTGTAAAAGAAACAATTAGCAAATCATGCATTAGTATTTATGTTTATGTTATTTATGCAAGATTGGATTCAACCAATTGCTATTTACGGTAGCAGAAAGGCTACTCCAGGTGATACTCTCGCTAAAATTCTTATACAAGTTATACTACAATTAGAAACAGGCAATTAATCGTTGTAATTTAATTCATTTATAGACACGTAAAATATCATTCATCTCTTTATATACCGGTACTAACATTTTGTAGGTTTTGTTTTCTGTCCCTGAATTCGAAACTTGTTACGAAAAGATTAATAATCAAATACTGAACTTATAATTGTTTTCACAACGTTTCAGATCCCATAATACTTTCTGTTACACATATTCATAATAGTATTACCTGATAGAAGACTATTAATTATGAATAAGGGACTATAAAGGTATTTAAGTTACGAATAGCCGCGTTAAACAGAAGAAATTTGCTTTTAAAAAGAACTACATTCAACGTAACAAGCACTGTTAACTCTTTCCGAGTCACGCTCATAGCGGTAGCAGCGCCGCGTTGCGGCAGATCAGTGTAAACTCACAGAGTGCGTACACTACTTCTTCTATTCGTCCTTCTAACACTAACAAGAAAAATATTCAAGGTTAATATTGATTTAAGTAGATCTGACTAAGTTCTGGAGGGTTGAGATTAAGTTCATCAAGCTATACAAATACAGGGACATCATTTTATTTTTACTTCAATTTTTATTGTACCTGAGTTTTTGAATGTACTTCACTCCCACCCCTTCTACTACACAGATCCAAGCCCGCATATATAGACATAGTAGCCTTACGGTCATAGTAAACAGTACGTTCCAAAAAAAATATGTTCGAGTTTTCCAGTGACGAAAGAGCTTTCAATATTGAATCATTTTCGCACAGGTACTATCGTCCATTTGCCTACGTCGTATCCCTGTTTCCCCCACCAGTTTTATTCGCCAGCTAGTGGCTGGGCTGTCTTAGCTCTTTTCTGAGAACATTAATTTCTGTTAGGAATTGGACGTCTACGTAATATTACACAACTGTTTAAAATAACAAATAAAAGGGTCTCGTTAAGTAATTAAATGTCACGTGATTTCCTCCCTTTCTACTACCCTACGACATAACCACTCGGACGGACAGTAGATAGCATGTCTGAGTAATTTTATCTTTTCGGATCGGGCAGAAGTGAAGATTGAATTTACAGTACGTAAGGTACTCTTTTATAGAGTAGATACAGAATTATTTCAAAATGAGTTACTAGTACGAAGAACGAAACTGGTAAATGGGATTAGGTACAATAGTCTATAGTGCGATAATATGGACATTAGAACTGAAGCCTGTATCGAAATGAACGGCCACCATTAAAAAAAATGTGTTTAAATATCCATATTATGATTATTTTTCAATTTAACTTCATTCTCTATATTGTACGCTAATGTGTTGTAGACAGTATAATATACACTGCATAATGAATACGTCTACATGAACAGCTCAGTTCGTGAGTAAAAACACTCATTGTTAATACTGTACTGTATTTTGATTAAAGAGAAACCTAATGAAAATGATCAAACTCAAAAGCGCAATATTTCCTAGTTTACGTAAATGGATGAACTTCCCTCCTATACCTAGTAAAGTAATTTGTTTGTATGTTTCATCAGTATCATCGAACTCCAGTCGTGGAAGGGGGTAGCAAACGGCGTTGATGCAGAAGTATATAGGCAAGTTAATATTAGAAGTGTTAGTAAAAATAAAATGATGTCCCTGTATATGCTTGTCTCTGGGCTACCTACTTGAGTCATGTAGAGGCCTAAGTGTTTTAAAACAATTTTTATTTAAGCCGAGAGAATAAAGAGAGGCTATAGGGACATTTTTCTCTTAAAATTACTAGAACTTCAGTTTTACATATCGGAGAACTATTGGATGTATAGAAAAACTTGATTGACAAAACTAGTTCGCGTTGACTTGATCTATTACCTCTGTGAATTAATGTAATAGATTCCCTTCCATTCCGTATATGTCCTTAATTGTGGACTTTATTTATGTCCGAAATCTGTATTAAAGCTTCTGTTTTAGCTATGCTGCAAATGTGTAAGAATCATGCATGTGTAAAATACAGATTTCATTACCAAAGCTCGGAACTTGGGGACTTGTGTGTCGTGTACATGAGTAAGGTTACAGGTACAACGTACACAAAGCTCACGCTGCAAGTGCTCAGGGACAGTCGTGTGTACTAAGAAAGTGGTCACATCGAATGACAGGAAGAGGGACGAGGAAACTGTGTCGTGTCGAAGCCAATGATATTCAGAGAATTAATTAGAGGTAAACGGTCTGTTTGAAAATAAGAAAATGCGTAGACTATTATTCGAATGGGTATTGTATACGTTTGAAAATATATTTCTTAAAATTTAGGTACAGAATTTCGTGGAGGAATTCTGAGGCGATACATTATTTTCTTCGAATGGAGAGTTTATATTTTGTAACTTGTGTCAAACACAAACTAGAGATTGGAAATGGGCATTCATTGAAATACATTACAGTCCCTTAAATCGGTGGAAAATTTGCCCATAGCCATGGATCAAGTCGTAGTGGAACCTTCCCTAGCAGTGACATAGAAATTGAAAACTATTTTCGAGACAAATTTAGGATGCTTATCTTTCTCAGATACGAGATCAGCTAGCAACTACTGAAAATCGAACAGGAAACAGGACAGTGAAAACATTCAATACTTTATTTCGGCCTAAGACTTTATAATACAATTACAAACCATTTTCCAAATTTGAAATTTTTTAAAATTGAAGCTTTTAAAAAATAAATTTGTAAAATTATCCACGATATAATATAACTTAATATTAACAAATGCATTTTTTTACCTTTTATTTCTGTCTACTATATTCTTGTTTTTATTGAATATCACTGGCTTCTGTCGAATTGTCAATTTATATTAAATGTGTATTTTTCTCTCTTTTTCTCTTTCTTCTTTATTCTTGCTCTTGTGTTGTATTTATTGGTTTGAATTAAGTCACTTACTGTATTTAGTAAACTGTCCTTGTAAATTTTATGTTATATTATTGACTAAGACCACACCGTACTCGAGCCTGGCTCTTACGGTAGTGGATAGAAACATTTTTGTTTTATAAATATAATTTGTATTCAGTAGGTAGCTAGTTAAAATAAATAAAATAAAAAAAAATAATTTTGCTCCCGTCACTTCATGCGACGTGGAAATAAGTTTCTTTCGTTTCAAATCATGTTTAACTAACAGACGAAGAAGGTATGGGTTCGAAAAATATTCGAATGTATGTAGTCATACATTGAAATAAAATATACAGGTCAGAAATGTAAATTTGATATATTTTGCATGTTTATTTATATATATGCTATAAAATTACTTGTTTCAACCTACCATAATATTATCATTATGTTGTTCCAGCCAGGAACCACTTTTATAGCAGACCTTACAGTACCTCTGTGCTGGAAGCGGGAGTTTGTTGACATTGAAGTCCGGTCGCTTAGCCACGTTCAAAGACACAAGTCCCCATGTTCCGAGCTTTGTTCATTACAGTAAAAGTAAGTCAATATCCTTCTGTAGAACGCATAAAGAAATTTGTCTCGGATATCAGCTGAATGGTACATCGGTGCCTCAAGTGAACACTTGTAAATACCTAGGTATATATTTAAGTAACAAACTAGGTTGGGAGGAACAAGTCACTAATACCACAAGGAAAGCCTGGAAAGCACTACATTTCTCTATGCGTATTCTGAAGAAATATAACCGAAAGTCAAAAGAATTAGCGTACAAAACTCTTGTTCGCCCAGTTATGGAATATTGAACAGTAGGTTGGGATCCGTACAGACAAAACCAAATCGATTCAATAGAAAAGGTCCAACGCAAGGCAGCAAAATATGTCAAAATGGGGATGGGACATGGTGAGGAGATATTAAAATATTTAGGGCAGGAACTTCTCAAATCAAGGCGACGAAAAACCAGACTCACCGCATTGTTTAAAGCACAAATGGGACACAAAGCATGGACCGATATCAATGCTAGATTAGCAACACCATCAGACTTAGGAAGGGCTGATCATATTAGGAAGTTTAAATGTAGAAAACAAAGAACGGATGTGGCAAAATTTTCCTTTGTTAACCGCACAATAGTAGACTGGAACAGCTTACCTGCGGCAATCTTTCAGGGTGGTCCTCTTAAAATCAATACATTTAAGGAAAGGTTGAGAAGATTAGACTGAAAATGTAAATGGAGGTGCAGTGTAATTATTTAAGTTGTGTCATGTAATTGAGTTGATATATAATTAATTAAGTTGATATGTAATTAAATAAGATGATATGTAATTTAGTTGATATGTAAATAAATTAAGGTGATATGTAATTAATTAAGATGATATGTAATTAAGTTGGTATGTAATTAATTAAGGTGATATGTAATTATTTAAGTTGGTAATAGTTGGGTGAAATAGAAGTACTTATAAGTTAGATTTACTTTTGCTTATCGTAGGCGTTATTATAGAATAGTTTTTATTTATAGACCTAAGTTTATTGCAGTAATCGTAATTATTGTATATTATATATCACTGCCACCGGGTGTATACCCAATTGTAGTGTTAATACATACATACATACATACATACATACATACATACATACATATATATATATATATATATATATATAAACGAATATATTCACTCGATGAAACAACCGTAATAGCTGCGTAGGCCTACACATACAATAAGTTCCGCCATATGAGAGAAATTTAAAAAGTTCAATTCATAACTTCAGAGCACAGAAAAATCAAAGCATTCGTTTGCGGGGTATGAAATGCGATATGTGGAATTATATTAAGAACAAAAGTCCGTTAATAAATCGCATTAAAGTGGTACAAAAGACGGTAATCCAAGAACAGTACAGACTAAGTGCGTGGAATTTGACGTATACCGCATTAGAAATGAGAGTACCCATTTGCACAGAGCATTATCAACACTGTAACTGCGCGAACTTAGTAATGGCTTCCAGAAGAATGGGCACATTACCGCTCTTGTGGCTTTCCCTTCAACGCATTCATTCCGTGAAACAATACTCCAATTGCTTCCAGGGTAAACAATAGTTCTCTGGTTTTTATCTGAAAACGCCACTGATGGAAGCAATCCCCTTTGCCAATACGCTTTCATTCTATGTTAAAATTTGTAAAGCATTAACCATAATTACACATTGCTGAAATGCTTCGTATTCCTGGCACTTTGTGTTAGTACTAAAGAATAAAACGCCCACACCAATCTGAACCAATGCAATGGGATTTGACTGCATTATTAATTACATCGTACACAAAGCTACCAACTAAATTTGTGACTAAGTTGTAATTTGTGGGCATTAATCTAGGACCAATAGACAGTAAAGGTATCAAGTAAATGGTTGAATGGCTCCCAAAATAATCGCACCTAGTGTGCGCTCTGGTGGTAGATAAGAGAACGAACGAAACGCGTAGACTGTATACAGCCCTACACAACTGTGTGTGCGACTATCTACATAAATATAATACGTCTCCAGTTAATTATTCATCTGACGCCTCGTTGCTTACATATCTTCACGTTGAATACAGGAACGTTGTGAATAAATCACAAAGAACCGCTCAGGTGAATGTAATATGAGAGGTGGGGGACGGGGAAAAGGGAACAAGGTTCGTCCTATTCTAGATACATAATTTCCTTACATTTCGAAACTCATCCATTGTATCAAATTTATGAATGCAGTACGCAATTTTTTAAGATCTGACAATTATTGTCATAAAATATATTAGGTCTAATTCAGTTATTCTTGAATATATAGTAATGAAATCATTTCATAATTCATATTATTGTTAATATAGTACAGGGACATAACTTTATTTTTACCAACTTTTTAACATTAACCTGGCTATACTCGGAAACACTGTTACCCCCTTCCATTACAGGAGTTTGGTGTTACTAGTGCAATATGTAAAAAAATTATTTTACTAGATATAGGAGGAGAGAAAAGTAGTGTATCCATTTATGTTCAGGGAAATACGATATTAGGACTTTCAGTTTGATTATTACTTTTACGGTATTTTATCAAAATACGGTACAGTAGTAACATTTTTTCACAAACTCAACTATTCAGGCGGTTTATTCATTATATAATGGCTACTTTATTCAGCATATTACTGTATTTTCGGTAACTAATCTTCACTTGTGCTCAGTCCACACAGATGAAGTTATTCAGTCATGCTACACACCGTAGCAGGGGCTTGTATTTATGGAGATTGCGAAAATCACGACATAATAGATATACAATAGATTATTACTAGACTTCGTTGAATTGCCACACGCAGCATGCAATCAGGTTGCAGATGTACGGTAGTATAGAAGAGGTGAGCGATCTCCCGGTCTCGTAGTATAAGCAGTTCATGTTAAGAGATGTGACCGGTCCAAATAGATAGAGCAGCTACAGCTAATGTATACCTATGTAAGCACTTGTTTTTGCATTACTGTGGTTGGAATAGTCAAAGCTTAACATTTGTTCAGTGCAGACAAGAATTCAATCAAACATACTACAATGAGAGTGTTGCTGTTCCAAACAATTGTCCCTGGAATATCCTTACCCCCGCAGCCAGTCTTGACCCGTTGGAAAACGTGGTTGGATGCTGTTAATTATTATGCAAAATATTACGGCAAAATAATGGTGGTAATTGATGCATTGAATAGCACTGACAGTGCCGCTGTTGCAACTGTAAAATTATTGCCTTCTGAACAGCAATTGGAAGATATTCTGTTCATTGATTCTAATTTTAAAATCGTGTCCAAAAGCATCACACTGTTAGAATCGTCTAAACTACAACTCTCAGAAGCCCTTAATATAGTGTATAAAGTATCACAAACCGTTATCCAAAATAACAATTCACTAATTTCAGAAAAAGTGAAATGTAAGTTGAGAAACATTATTGCTAAAAATTTTGACTATTCACAACTTCGTATTATAAATGATGTACTATCATGTCACGACGAGACGTCTGAAGTTGGTGTACTAAAAAGTAGTGACTTTCCGTTCTTCAAATATGCACGTATTACATCGTATGATGTTGAACGTACATTTTCCCAATATAAAAACTGTTTGAGTGACCATCGCAGTCGCTCAAAATATACGTAACTCTTCACTGCAATGCACATATTCAAGGATAATGTGAGCATATTACATTAAAGTTTAAGAGTTAATATATCTCTAGCTACAAAATAATTGTGTATTTACATGTTTAGACGTTTCCTACTTCAATGATCATTCATTATATTTCTTGAATGCAGGATACAGGTTTTAACCGCAGTATACTGCTCAGTGTTTACATCAGAGGCATACTCCATCCGTTGCATGTCCGCTTCTCATACAGTCTATACCGCGTGCGTAGTAAGCCTTACGATTCTCGTGGCGATTCCACGAAGTCTAATTATTACTAAACTTTACGAATTAAGTGATTCTGATTAATAATATGCGGATAAAACAATCATGACAAATCGCGAAATAGAGTTCTAATAGCGAAGTATGAACACATTCGCCAATTATTATTATTGCGTCTTTTATAGCGAATTTCATATTCTGAGTTCTTTTTTTGGGACAGTTTTTTTTATTTGAATTTGTTGCACATTCAAGTAGGCTACATTACATGGTATTCCAGGTACTCTGATTACATTAGTGAACTCAAAAGACGAAGAATTCAATATTTCACTAATAATTGAAAGTATTAATTTGAGGGCAGCATTTTTTTTATAGTGAATGTGTGTTAAATACAGTCTCAATCTAACAAATGTCTATTGGCCATACTGCACCTTTACCACAATCCAATGAACCTTTTATGTTAATTGTTTGGAAAGTAATATTCATACTGAGTTAATACTCCAATTAAAAAATAACTGTATTTTCCAAAATTTCCATTAATATCCAACAAATCAATCTCCAACAATCTCCGCCGACACCAATATTAAAAAACACAAATGATAAAATTAATCTCCATAAATACCTGCCCCTAGAAATAAGCTTCAATAATATAGGCTCTTCCTTTTATAGAAAAATTAAGTGTGCTTAAATGCGACAGGCTCATGTCAGTAGATTTTGTGGCATGTAAAAGAACTCCTGCGGGACAAAATTCCGGCACACCCGGCGACGCTGATATAACCTCTACAGTTGCGAGCGTCGTTAAATAAAACATAACATTCTACAGAAAACGCAATCATATTTCTGAAGCACACTATACTCTGTACTGTTTACTTCACTGCTAGCAGATTTCGAATGCAACAGCGGCCGTAAGTTTGTGTGGCTTACGGGAGCAGGAACATTAGTGAAAGGGGTGGGAGTCAAGTTCATTCAGAAACGCAAGTACAGGGACATCATTTTATTTTTACTAACATTTTTAATATTAACCTGGCTATACCTTTCTATTAACGATTGAAACAGGAAACACCGTTTGCTACCCTTTCCACGACGGAGTTCGATGATACTGGCGTAAAATACAAATCACTTTACTAGGTATAGGAGGGAAGAAAAGTAGTTCATCCATTTATGTAAACTAGGAAATATCGCAATTTTGAGTTTGATAATTTTCATTAGGTTTTTGTTTAATCAAAATACAGTACTATATTAACACTTAGTGTTTTACACACGAATTGAGCTATCCATTCGGAAGTATTAATTATGCAGTGTATATTGTACTGTTACAGCACATTAGCGTACTATATAGAGAATGAAGTTAAATTGAAAAATAATTGTAATATGGATATTTAAACACATTTTAGAAAATGGTGGCCGTTCATTTCGATACAGGCTTCAGTTATAATGTTGCATATTATCGCACTATAGACTATTGTACCTAATTCCAATACCAGTTTCGTCCTTCGTACGAGTAACTCATGTTGAAATAATTCTGTACCTACTCTATAAGAGTACCTTACGTACTGTAAATTCAATCTTCACTTCTGCCCGATCCGAAAAGATAAAATCACTCAGAAATGCTGTCTACTGTCCGTTCAAGTGGTTTTGTCGCAGGGTTGTAGAAAGGGGGGGGAAATCACGTGACAATTAATTAAGGAGGCCCTTTTATTTAAGTTATTTTAAACACTTGAATAATATTACGTAGATGTCCAATTCCTAACAGAAATTAATGTTTTCAGAAAAGAGCTAAGAGAGCCCAGCTACTAGACTTTACAAAGGGGCGAACAGAAGCAGGTGGGGGAAACCGGGATGCGACATAGGGAAACGGACGACAGTACCCGTACGAAAATATGATTCAATATTGAAAGCTCTTTCGTCACTGGAAAACGCGAACATATTTCTGAAGCGTACTATACTCAGTAACTCAGTACTGCTTACGCGCCCTCGGCTCTGTGTCGTGAACGGTTGGAAGTTTACTAGTAGAAGGGGTTGGAGTGAAGTACATTCCAAAACTCAGGTACAATAAAAATTGAAATAAAAATAAAATGATGTCCCTGTACAATAAAAATGCAAGTAAAAATAAAGTGATGTCACGGTACAATACGCCATGTTAATGGTTGTGATGTTTCCAAAATCATACATTTTATAACTTTATCTTTTCACGTCAATTTAATGTCAATAGCTTTCATTCAATGTTATTTATCGTTACAATGCTAAATTTTCAGATAATTTTTCTTCTTTTAATCCTACTTAATTCTATGAATCCTATACTTACAAATGGATTTTTTATAGAACCCGGAGTTAGTTGCCTCCCTACCACAAGACATCTTTATATTCTTCATCTTATACAATTTTAGTTGCTAGAAATTGTAACTCGCTTCCGTGTGATGTAAGGGTTGTTGGACAATAACTTAGTTTAGGTCAAAATTACATAAATTCTTACTTAACAGATTAATTACTGATTAATATTTGTTACTTATAATGAAACTAACATCTGTCCATTATTATTATCATTAATTTCTCTAAATAGAATACAAAACCTCTAATGGTAAAATTCCTTACATTAATATTCTCATTATATAAATATACAGGGACATCATTTTATTTTTACTTCAATTTTTATTGTACCTGAGTTTTTGAATGTACTTCACTCCCACCCCTTCTACTAATGGAGTTTCAACTGTTCTCCAGACAGAATCAAGGCCGCTTATAGTAAACAGCACTGAGTTACTGAGTATAGTACGTTCCAGAAATATGTTCGCGTTTTCTAGTGACGAAAGAACTTTTAATATTGAATTATATTTTAGCACAGGTACTGTCCGTTTGCCTACGTCGCATCCCGATTTCCCCCACCTGCTTCTGCACGCCCCTCTCTAAAAGCAGGGCTGTCTTAGCTCTTTTCTGAAAACATTAATTTCTGTTAGGTATTGGACGTTTACGTAATATTATACAACTGTTTAAAATAACTTAAATAAAAGGGCCTCGTTAAGTAATTAACTGTCACGTGATTTCCCCCCTTTCTACGATCCTGCGGCATAACCACTTGGACGGACAGTAGATAGCATGTCTGAGTAATTTTATCTGTGCGGGTCGGACAGAAGTGAAGATTGAATTTACAGTACATAAGGTACTCTTTTATAGAGTAGGTACAGAATTATTTCAACATGAGTTACTAGTACGAAGGACGAAACTGGTAATTGGAATTAGATGCAATAGTGTATAGTGCGATAATATGCACATATAGAACTGAAGCCTGTAGACTATCGAAATGAACGGCTACCATTTTAAAAAATGTGTTTAAATATCCATATTATGATTATTTTTCAATTTAACTTCATTCTCTATACTGTACGCTAATGTGCTGTAGACAGTATAATATACACTGCATAATGAATACGTTCGCATGGATAGCTCAGTTCGTGAGTAAAACACTTATTGTTAATACAGTACTGCATTTTGATGAAATAAAAACCTAATGAAAATAATTATCGAACTCAAAATCTCGATATTTCCTAGTTTACGTAAATGGATGAAGTACTTTTCTTCCCTCCTATACCTAGTAAAGTGATATTGTTGTGTTTTACGCCAGTATCATCGAACTTCAGTTGTGGAAGGGGATAGCGAACGGTTTTTCCGGTTCTCTAAAGGTATAGCCAGGTTAATATTAAAAATGTTAGTAAAAATAAAATGATGTCCCTGTATTTTAGATTTATATTTTTTCTCCCTATAACATGCTTCTAGTAAATTTATATTAAATGAATTCTCATTATTTTACAAGCTATCTCAAATTAATTATAATTGATTGAATTAAATTACCCCATAAATTAAGTTACTATTTTATCTTATTGTAGGTTTATCTAAATGTAAATAAACATGTACTAGACGTTAAAACTTAACTGAAGAATATTGCTACAGAATCTTTTAAGTGTAGTGTAAATATTCGTAATTTAAATATGTATTATATTGATTAAGGTTGGATGAGTGGAAGAGAAGGCCTTATGGCCTTAACTCTGCCAGCGAAAATAAAACATTCTATTCTAAAACATTCTATTCACATAAGCCCGTCATTGGTCCCTATCTTGAGCACGATTAATCTAGTCCCTACCATCATAACCCACCTTCCTCAAATCTATTTTAATATTATCCTCCCATCTATGTCTCGGCCTCCCCAAAGGTCTTTTACCTTCTGACCTCCCAACTAACACTTTATATGCATTCTGGATTCGCCCATACGTGCTACATGCCCTGCCCATCTCAAACGTTTGGATTTAATGTTCCTAATTATGTCAGGTGAAGAATACAATGCGTGCAGTTCTGCGTTGTGTAACTTTCTCCATTCTCCTGTAACTTCATCCCTTCATCTGCGTTGGACTGCAAGTCGTTAGAAAAGAAGGTGGTTGAAAGAAGAAGAAACAAAGAGAAAATATTTCAAGGGTGGATCCTTTAGAGCATTTTCACTTGTGTGCAATAATACTGACCCAAAACTTAACTCCCACAAACAGTAACCTTCTCGGATTATGTGGCACGCATGGCACAAAGTCATGGACAACAGACGCACACCCATGCCCGTCTGCACCATTCTCGATTAATATTTGACCATGGTTAAGTCGGCACTTGACCATCTTCAACGCCAATTTGCGGAGTATCAATCTCGATCAAAGTTAAACAAGGGAGTTGATGATGATCAAATTTGATCACGGGTGTGGGACCGATTATCTTGAATTGAACATGGTCAAGTCGAGAAAACCAAAATGGCGGCACGATTTGACGTACTTGATGGAATTGAAGATGAAATATGTATCTTGAACACGCAAATCACTGCGGAAATAACAAAATTGGTGTTATTGTAGGAAGAGTAAGTTTGTAGATGAATAATAAAAATGTATTTTTTTCTCAAAATAGACTAATGTTTTGTACATGTTTCTGCTTTGGAAGATCGGGACTTTACTTGAGGACAAAATATTATTTAGGCCTAACTGTCCAATTTTGTCAACATAATAATAAAGTAGTTATACTATGCCGGTAATAATATAGTAAAACTAAATTACCATTTTGTAGAATGCGAGATTATCACTTATTAGCTATAGATTTGCCGTTTGAAACTATTTGGATAATTAGGCTATTTACGCTTGAATTAAGAGAAATTACACGGATACCTTCCTTTCCCTCTTACTCCAAAATTCCAACCTTGTGAACACAAAATAAATGGGTAAATTTCAGAACAACCATACTTTTCTTTCCCTCTTACTCCAAAATTCCAACCTTGTGCACAAAAAATAAATTGGCACTAAAAACTTCCTTTTCGTATGCATGATGATGCGTATTCGACATACACAGACGAATTGCTTTTTTTTTTTTTTTTTTTTTTATTTTAAATAATTGTTAGCGAGGTATCCGTATACTGAAATTTTCCCAAATAAATTATTGGCACTGAAATGTGTCTTTTCGTAAGCAAGATGATGATCATTCGACACATACAAATCTGCTCTTTTTAGTAGCCTATTTCAAGATAATTGTCAGTGAGGTATCCGTATACTGAAATTTTCTCAATTATTATTAATAATATGAAATAACCACTGTATAATTTCCGTTACAAATTATGTGGAATTATGTAAACACGTATAACTCATGTTAAATTGTGAGGTTAAATCCAACCAGGTAGCCTGCTTTTCTCTTAGAGAACTTCCTGCAGTACTTTTATTCTCTAATATGGATGCAGAATTGCTGACGAGTTCTAAAAGAATTCCCACTTCGAACTGTGAGAAGTTCGGTGCTCTTTTCTTTTTTTCTTCCATGATTATTTAAACTTGTTATTTGAAAACTGCGAGGATGTTTGAAACAGTCCGACAAGCAAAACCGAAGCGATAAATGACAGAGTTCGTTCGTTCGCTGTTTTATACGCGGTAACCTAGCACTCAGATGATTCTTCTCAAGCGAGCGTACCGTCAGCCGACGGTACTGAGTTGATCGAGGGAAAATGTCGGTGCACCGCTTCTGTAACTTGATCATTGTCAAGAATTAACCATGTTTCCGTGATTACTGATAAACGGGCTAGATGATCGAGAATGGTGCACACGGCCACTAGTGTAATACAAAGAAAATTAATCCCGATATCAGTTCCGGGACTCGAACTAAGGTCTCATGGAATTCTAACCGGAGACTGTCACAGCGGACAATATGAAGCACAAGTAATTTTATTCTATTCGAGAGATCGTCAGCGCATTCGAATCTTCTCTGCACCTTCAAGCTTGTGTCCCTGTTACACAATAGAGTGTTTTGACCCAATACGATATTCGTTAGCGGTAATAGATGCCAAATAGGATATAAATGCGTCAGAATTAGATTGTGCTTTCCATGTTTAAGAAGGCACTGTTTTATTGAGAGCAGAACAAGCCATCGGGCGGAGGCGTGAAAATCAATTTTCAGAACACGACACGTTATCAATTAAAGCCTAACCGCTCGTGTAATGTGATTACGAATACAATTTCCTGCAACAGGGCAAGTCTCTGCGGCATTCTCTGGTCCCCACGTTCAAGGCAGCTTGCTGGGCTCTCCGCAGGCACGCACAATCGTAGGCTAAATCCCATCTGCTTTAACGGTATATAATAATAATAATAATAATAATAATAATAATAGTAATAGTAATAATGAACATAATAACAATAACAGCATCAGCAACTGCAACAACTACAATAATAATAATAATAATAATAATAATAATAATAATAATAATAATAATAATTTATTTATTTATTTATAATATTAATGTGCGAAACAACAGCACAAGGCCAATTACAGTTTAGCACAAAATACAAACAAAACAACAAATGATGATGAGAATGAATAATAATAATAATAATAATAATAATAATAATAATAATTTATTTATTTTATTTATAATATTAATGTGCGAAACAACAGCACAAGGCCAATTACAGTTTAGCACAAGATGCAAACAAAACAACAAATGATGATGAGAATGAATAATAATAATAATAATAATAATAATAATAATAATAATAATTTATTTATTTATTTTATTTATAATATTAATATGCGAAACAACAGCACAAGGCCAATTACAGTTTAGTACAAGATACAAACAAAGCAACAAATGATGATGAGAATGAATAATAATAATAATAATAATAATAATAATAATAATAATAATAATAATAATAATTATTATTATTATTATTATTATTATTTATTTATTTATTTATTTATTTATTTCATTTATAATATTAATGTGCGAAACAGCACAAGGCCAATTACAGTTTAGCACAAGATACAAACAAAACAACAAATGATGAGAATGAATAATAATAATAATAATAATAATAATAATAATAATAATAATTTATTTATTTATTTATAATATTAATGTGCGAAACAACAGCACAAGGCCAATTACAGTTTAGCACAAGATACAAACAAAACAACAAATGATGATGAGAATGAATAATAATAATAATAATAATAATAATAATAATTTATTTATTTATTTTATTTATAATATTAATGTGCGAAACAACAGCACAAGGCCAATTACAGTTTAGCACAAGATGCAAACAAAACAACAAATGATGATGAGAATGAATAATAATTTTATTTATTTTATTTATTTTTATTTATTTAGAATATTAACGTGCAAAAACAACAGCACAAGGCCAATTACAGTTTTGCACGATACAAAACAGAACAAAACAACAAATGATGATGAGAATGAATGATAGAAAATGGCAATGAGATGAAATACAAACAATATAATGGTCTACATCAATCATTGATCAAATAATAATTATAAAATTATAAAATTAGTACAATGAGAATTGAAATAATGGAATGGTCTACATGAATCAATAAACCAAATGCAAGAAATATATGGACAAATAATTATTAAATTAGATCAGTGAGTTAAAACTCAAAGATATACTACACATTAAATGGATCCAAGTTGAATCCATGCAAATTAGCATATTTAATGCATCGGCAGACCGGAGAGAGAGATTTAGGATTCTTATTATAAAACAATAATAACAATAATAATAATAATAATAATAATAATAATAATAATAATAATGATAATAATCATAATCATAATAAACATAACTATGACAATAACGACACCAGCGAGAATAATAATTATAATAATATTGATAATAATAATAATAATGTTAATAATCATAATAATAATCACAATCATAATAAACATAACAATAACAATTACAGTAACAGCAACTGCAATAATAATAATAATAATAATAATAATAATAATAATAATAATAATAATGTTAATAATTGTAATAAACATAATAACAATTATGACAATAACGACACCAAAGATAATAATAATGATAATAATATTTATAACAATAATAATGTTAATAATCACGATGATAATCATAATCATAATAACAATAATAATAATAGCAATATCATCAACAACAATATCAATAATAATAATAATAATAATAATAATAATATAAATAATAATTTACTAATTTTATTTATTTACTAATGTTTATTGTGGTGTACAACAGCCTGTGGCCGATAATAATAATAATAATAATAATAATAATAATAATAATAATAATAATAATAATTTATTTATTTATTTTATTTATAATATTAATGTGCGAAACAACAGCACAAGGCCAATTACAGTTTAGCACAAGATACAAACAAAACAACAAATGATGATGAGAATGAATAATAATTTTATTTATTTTATTTATTTTTATTTGTTTAGAATATTAACGTGCAAAAACAACAGCACAAGGCCAATTACAGTTTTGCACGATACAAAACAGAACAAAACAACAAATGATGATGAGAATGAATGATAGAAAATGGCAATGAGATGAAATACAAACAATATAATGGTCTACATCAATCATTGATCAAATAATAATTATAAAATTATAAAATTAGTACAATGAGAATTGAAATAATGGAATGGTCTACATGAATCAATAAACCAAATGCAAGAAATATATGGACAAATAATTATTAAATTAGATCAGTGAGTTAAAACTCAAAGATATACTACACATTAAATGGATCCAAGTTGAATCCATGCAAATTAGCATATTTAATGCATCGGCAGACCGGAGAGAGAGATTTAGGATTCTTATTATAAAACAATAATAATAATAATAATAATAATAATAATAATAATAATAATAATAATAATAATAATAATAATGATAATAATCATAATCATAATAAACATAACTATGACAATAACGACACCAGCGATAATAATAATTATAATAATATTGATAATAATAATAATAATGTTAATAATCATAATAATAATCACAATCATAATAAACATAACAATAACAATTACAGTAACAGCAACTGCAATAATAATAATAATAATAATAATAATAATAATAATAATAATAATAATGATAATAATCATAATCATAATAAACATAACTATGACAATAACGACACCAGCGATAATAATAATTATAATAATATTGATAATAATAATAATAATGTTAATAATCATAATAATAATCACAATCATAATAAACATAACAATAACAATTACAGTAACAGCAACTGCAATAATAATAATAATAATAATAATAATAATAATAATAATAATAATGTTAATAATTGTAATAAACATAATAACAATTATGACAATAACGACACCAAAGATAATAATAATGATAATAATATTTATAACAATAATAATGTTAATAATCACTATGATAATCATAATCATAATAACAATAATAATAATAGCAATATCATCAACAACAATATCAATAATAATAATAATAATAATAATAATAATAATATAAATAATAATTTACTAA